>NC_073339.2:7510000-7810000 GCF_027580225.2 Misgurnus anguillicaudatus
TGTGAAACTAAAGAAACGTTCACCTAAAAAATATGGGGAAGTTGCACGATTGAAATGCATCTCACAGCGCCGCTCGCAGCTATTTGCTCCGAGCTTGTAACAAGCCTAAAGAAAATTATTTATTAGTTCATGAGATTAAAGTAGACTGCTGACAGGATCGAGTGGAGATGCTGTCAAGGAATCAATATCCAGATGGCTGCAGTTAAGGATAACAGGAGCCTACTAGGATGTGGATATTTGTAAAGCTCTTTAAATCAAGACCAAGGTGAACATATGGGTCACATGATATATTTTTCACTGAGCACAGTCTGCTGATTCTTATATGCAATGTACGCTTTGTTAGCGAATCTTTCATAAGGATTCTTTTGTGATCAATTAAACCGCTTCAAAAGGATAATGTGAAAGATAATGTGAAAGATTCATTGGCTCATATTCACAAGACAAGCAGTGAATACAAGCTGTGAAAGACATTTTTATGTAAACCGTCTCATTGAACTGAACATGACAATTTGTGATTTTTCATGCATGAGGTCTACTGAAGTGAAAAAAAACTTTTGGACATGTTAAACCTGAAATGAACTCAATCACTGAACCGAAAACAGTCTCTTATGACACAATTTACAAAAAAGAAATGGATTTCTTGATTGCCGTTTACTCCATCTTACTCTTAAAACTTGAATTGCTTACGATATCCCTATCTGAAAATATCTATGTGAATTTATTTATTAGCGCAAATAGATTACATACAAAGAAATTTTTTATTTTAGCGTAAATTTAGCATTAGCATATGCGAATAGAAGCGAATTCGCTCCAGACGACACAAATGACGTGAACTGGGCCGCAAACGTGCAATGCTCACCTCAATAGCATCTTCCACTTAAATTGAAAGGTTCAACTTGAGTGTAAATTTAGCATTAACATATTCAAATAGACGCAAATTCCCTCCAGGCGATGCAAATGACATGAACTGGGCCGCAAATTTGCGATTTTCACCACAATCAAGTCTTTCACTTAGATTACAAATTTTAACTTGAGCGTAAATTTAGCATTAGCATTAACATATGCAAATAGACGCAAATTCGTTCCAGGCGATGCACATGACGTGAACTGTCCCGCAAATTTTACGATAGTAGCCTCAATCGCGTCTTCCACTTAAATTGAAAATTTCAACTTGAGTGTAAATTTAGCATATGTAAACAGACGCGAATTCGCTCAAGGTGATACAAATGACATGCTGAGGCGCAAACGTGCGATACTGACCTCAATCGCGTCTTCCACTTAAATAAAAATTTCAACTTGAGCATAAATTAAGCATTAACATATGCGAATAGACGTAAATTTGCTCCAGGCGATCCAAAATACATGAACTAGGCCGCAAATGTGCGATATTCGCCTCAATTGCGCCTTTCATTTGATTAAAAATTTTAACTTGAGCATAAATTTAGCATTAGCATTAACATATGCAAAAAGATGCAAATTCGTTCCAGGTGACGCAAATGGCGTGAACTGGGCCACAAACGTGCAATGCTCGCCCCAAACGCGTCTTCCACTTAAAGTGAAAATTTTAACGTGAGTGTAAATTTAGCATTAGCATATGCAAACAGACGTGAATTCGCTTCAGGTGATACAAATGACGTAAACTGGGACGCAAACGTGCGATACTGACCTCAATCGCGTCCTCCACTTAAAATAAAATTTCAACTTGAGCATAAATTAGCATTAACATATGCGAATAGACGCAAAAAATGAAAACAAGTAATCCCATGAGTACTAACTAGAGTTGAGTTTATTTAGAAAAATAAGAGAGATGGAGAGCAAAGTCACTGGTAGATCCACACACGGCATACACCCTCGACTCACTCTGGATGAAATCACTACTGTGGGAATGAAGCACGCCCACAGTAGGAAGAGTGAGTCGGCACTACAAAAAATCCAGTACAGATCTGAAGAGAGAGAGAGCCACCCACGCTCTCCGTCGAGAACACCAGCACTGTCACCCACACGACAGAGGGATGAAACACGCCGCCCTGACGGCGGATGACAGGCGGAGATGGAAGATGGTAATCCAAGTTCACCGACGGAGTAATCCACTGAAGATTCCTGATGCAGATATAGACACCCGGAAGTAACTGGTATACCGCCTAATGACGAAGCGAACCAGTAGATCCGAGAGACAGACAGTCATTAGAGTCAATGTAATCCACAGTCGTGAAAATGTATAATCCACTCACGGGTGATGAAGTCAGCCGGTGGGAAACTGAGACAGCTGGTGTACCGCCTAAAGACGAGGCGAACCAGTAGATCCGAGAAACAAACAGTCAGTAGAGTGAAGTGTAATCCACAAGCGAGCGGTCCAGGCGAAGACGCGCCTCCGGATGCCGTAATCCAAACCTGGGGTAACTAGAAGAGGAAACAGGGAAACGTCCGACAAGACAAGGCAGAGTAGCAAGACTGTGACCAAACAAATGAGCGCGCAACGAAAGACAGGACTACGTGCAATATAAAGGAAAAGGTAAACGAGACACCACCGGTGAACAATCATCGAAACAAGGGGGCGGAGTTAGTGAACACACGAGGAACCGGCACCACAGGTAAACAAACACACACACACATATATCCCACACACAGCCATCGATCACCCAGCAGTCATGACAGTAGCCCCCCCTCCACGACCGGCACCAGACGGACCAGGAGACTCAACCTGTCGCCGACGGAGGTCCTCGATCAACCCAGGATCCAGTATATCCCGAGCCGGAACCCAGCTCCTCTCATCCGGACCGTATCCCTCCCAATCCACCAAATACTGAAATCCTCTGCCCCTGCGGCGAGAATCTAGTAACCTCTTAACAGTATAGACAGGGGCACCATCCACTAGACGAGGGGCGGGAGGGTTAGGGGCAGAGACAGGAGGGTTATAGCGGGCAAACATCACAGGTTTAACCTTGGATACATGAAAAACAGGGTGAACCCGACCAAGAGAAAGAGGTAACTTAAGCTTTATCGTCACCGGATTAATGACCTTAGAAATGCTGTATGGCCCAATGAATCGCGGAGCCAGCTTACGAGAAGGCTCACGGAGAGACAGATCCTTGGTAGAAAGCCATACCCTTTGACCACAAACGTAACGGGGTGGAGGTCGCCGATGACGATCAGCTGCAGCTTTGGTTCGTCTGGAATTAGATAATAACAGAGTCTTAGCTCTCCTCCAGGTGCGTCTGCACCTGCGTACGAAAGCTAACGCAGACGGAACCGCTGCCTCGGGCTCCTGTGATGGAAACAGGGGAGGTTGATAACCGATGGAAAGTTCAAACGGGGACAAATTGGTAGACGTAACGGGAAGAGAATTATGAGAATACTCAACCCACGGAAGCTGATCGCACCAGGAATTCGGATATTTAGACGACAGACAGCGAAGCGTTCTACCGAGATCCTGATTAGCCCGTTCGCATTGCCCATTGGTCTGCGGGTGATAACCAGAAGACAAGCTGGCCGTAGCACCAATTTGTCTACAAAACTCCTGCCAAAAACGAGAGATGAACTGAGGACCCCTATCTGATACTACGTCAGTCGGAATACCATGTAACCGAAAAACGTGATTAATCAAAACCTGAGCCATCTCCTTTGCAGAAGGAAGCTTGGGCAAAGGAATAAAATGAACCGCCTTAGAAAAGCGATCCACCACAGTAAGAATAACAGTGTTACCATTAGATGCCGGTAAGCCGGTGACAAAATCAAGGGCAATATGAGACCAGGGGCGGGAGGGCACGGGCAAAGATTTTAGCAGACCAGCGGGTGGTAAATTAGATGCTTTATTACGAGCACAAACCGAACAGGCTAATACAAACTGTCTGACGTCTGTGGCCATAGAAGGCCACCAAAAACGCTGACGGACAGCAGCCAACGTTCACCGAATACCTGGATGGCCGACAAACTTGGACTTATGACCCCACCGGATGACATCGGAACGTAACCGCTCAGGAACCCATAGGCGACCCGCTGGACACCCCTCCGGAACTTCCCCCTCCCGACCGGCCTCTCTCACCCGCTGTTCGATTCCCCATACGAGGGCGCCGACCACCCTCCCCTCCGGGAGAATGGTCTCAGTCCGCTCTGAATCAGACTTCTCGAACAGACGGGAGAGAGCATCAGGTTTAGTATTCTTCGAGCCAGGCCGGTACGAGAGAGTGAAGTTAAAACGATCAAAGAAAAGTGCCCAACGAGCCTGCCTAGATGTTAGTCTTCTGGCTGAACGGATATATTCAAGATTCTTATGATCCGTCCAGACCAGAAAGGGCTCAGAGGTTCCCTCCAACCAGTGACGCCATTCACCCAAAGCGAGTCTAACCGCCAACAGCTCCCGATTACCTATGTCGTAATTACGTTCTGCTGGGTTTAACCGGTGAGAGAAAAAAGCACACGGATGTACTTTCCCATCAATAGATGATCGCTGAGATAAAACGGCGCCTACCCCGACATCAGATGCATCCACCTCCACTATAAATTGTTTAGCCGGATCGGGAATAGAGAGAACAGGCGCAGAGATGAACCGGGACTTTAACGCATCAAAGGCCACCTGAGCCTCTCTATTCCAACGGAAACATACGTTAGGTGAAGTGAGAGCGGTAAGAGGTTTAGCGATCTGACCAAAATTTCTGATGAAACGCCGATAAAAATTGGCGAACCCCAGAAATCGCTGAAGCTCTTTCCGAGTGTCGGGTACTGGCCAATCGGCCACCGTCTTAACTTTAGCGGGATCGGGACGAATCTCTCCCTCGGCAATAACGAAACCCAGAAACGAAACCGACTTTCTGTGGAACTCGCACTTCTCCGCCTTAACAACAATTGGTTCTCTAAAAGCCGTTGTAAAACCATGCGAACGTGCTGAGTGTGTATCTGCATGGAGGGAGAAAAGATGAGAATGTCATCGAGATACACAAAGACAAATCTGTTAATCATGTCACCCAGCACTTCATTGACCATGGTCTGAAAGACAGCCGGAGCGTTACAAAGCCCGAACGGCAGAACGGAATATTCCCAGTGTCCTGAAGGGGTATTAAAAGCTGTCTTCCACTCATCGCCCTCTTTAATACGTACCAAGTGATAAGCGTTACGCAGATCTAGCTTGGTAAAAACGCACGCTCCCTGTAACAACTCGAATGCTGATGACATTAATGGCAAGGGGTATTTATTCTTAACAGTAATGTCATTCAGCCCTCGATAATCAATGCATGGACGAAGAGACCCGTCTTTCTTCTTAACGAAGAAAAATCCAGCACCGGCTGGAGACGAGGAGCGGCGAATGAGACCGGCTTTAAGAGCGTCATTGATATATTTGTCCATAGCCTCTCTTTCTGGTTTAGATAGGGAAAATATACGACCCTTAGGCGGAGAAGTGTTGGGAAGGAGTTTGATTTCGCAATCATACGACCGATGAGGAGGCAGAGAAGTGGCCCGGGATTTACTGAAAACCTGCTGCAGATCCGAGTACTCCGCCGGGACCCCTGAGAGATCGACAGCCGGAACCTGTGAAACAGAACAAGAAACAGAAGAAGGAGCAGGACCAAGACATGAAACATAACACGAAGACTTCCAAGATAACACAACATTGTTCTGCCAATCAACGTGAGGATTATGTTTAGATAACCAGTCATGGCCTAAAATGACTGGTGATTGTGAATCATCTAAAATGTAAAATTCAATCTCCTCACGATGATTGCCAGAAACAAACAAACTCACAGGGGGTGTACGATGCGTGATCACAGCCATATGCTGACCCTTCAATGTCCAGGCAGACAAAGGAGAGGAAAGAGGGATGAATGGAATACCCCAGGACTTGGCCAACCCAGCATCCAAAAGACACGCCTCCGCACCGGAATCCAGCAACGCCTGTGAATGATGGGAATTAATAATGACAGGAAGAGTGGTACTGCTTACGGGAGATTTAAATGACGATGCGCCCACCGAGACTCCCAGGTTCATCGGCGGGCGTGAGCTTTTACCGGACATGAAGCTGCCAGATGCCCCGACTTGCCACAATATAAGCAGAGACCATTAGACAGACGACGACTTCTCTCACCAGCAGAGATGCGAAACTTGCCCAGTTGCATAGGCTCCTCGGTGGAACTCTCCGAGACCATCTCCCCTGGTTCTGACGTCAGATGGCGAAATGAACGACGCAGATCTCTTTGCCGATGGCGAGACTCAACCCGCAGAGCCAAATCGATGGCAGCTTCTAGTGACGGGGGTGGCTCTCTCAGTGCAATCTCGTCTTGAATCGCCGGTGTGAGACCCTCGAGGAATTGAGCTCTTAATGCCGCGTCATTCCAGTTGCAGCAAATAGCGAGAGTCTTAAATCTAATAGCAAAGTCAGTAACAGAGTCATTACGTTGCCGTAATCTCACCAACTCGGCCGCTGCCATGTCTCCCTTGAGTGAACGATCAAATAACTTCAACATCTCCTCCTGTAGAGCCTCAAATGATAATGTAAATGAAGCCTTAGCTCCCCAGGCAGCCATACCCCAGTCTCTTGCTCTTCCCGTGAGTAATGTCAGAACATAAGCCACCTTGGAAGTGGATGAAGAAAAGCGACGGGGTTGAAGTGCAAAGACGAGAGAGCACTGTTGCAAAAAGGACCGGCAGGTGTTGGGATCGCCGTTGTAGGTAGGAGGTGTTACCGTGTGTGGCTCCCGTTCAGTTGAAACAGCTCCTCCGGGTGTAGCAGGAGGTTCCCTGTTCGGTGCCACTTGGTCCAACCGATTACTGAGTTCCTTGAATTGCTCAGACAAAATGCTGAAATCTCTGGCCGCAGCATACAATAAAGAAGAGTGTTGTTCAATGACCGCCCCCTGCTGGTGAAGGGCGGTCTGCACCTCCAGACTCTCCAAACTTGCTGCCTCCATTGGTGGCGCGCTCATCTGTCAGGAAATACTTCGGAGACAATTGCAAGTTAACAGAGTTTATTTAGAAAAATGAGAGAGATGGAGAGCAAAGTCACTGGTAATCCACACACGGCATACACCCTCGACTCACTCTGGATGAAATCACTACTGTGGGAATGAAGCACGCCCACAGCAGGAAGAGTGAGCCGGCACTACAAAAGTCCAGTACAGATCTGAGAGAGAGAGAGCCACCCACGCTCTCCGTCGAGAACACCAGCACTGTCACCCACACGACAGAGGGATGAAACACGCCGCCCTGACGGCGGATGACAGGCGGAGATGGAAGATGGTAATCCAAGTTCACCGACGGAGTAATCCACTGAAGATTCCTGATGCAGATATAGACACCCGGAAGTAACTGGTATACCGCCTAATGACGAAGCGAACCAGTAGATCCGAGAGACAGACAGTCATTAGAGTCAATGTAATCCACAGTCGTGAAAATGTATAATCCACTCACGGGTGATGAAGTCAGCCGGTGGGAAACTGAGACAGCTGGTGTACCGCCTAAAGACGAGGCGAACCAGTAGATCCGAGAAACAAACAGTCAGTAGAGTGAAGTGTAATCCACAAGCGAGCGGTCCAGGCGAAGACGCGCCTCCGGATGCCGTAATCCAAACCTGGGGTAACTAGAAGAGGAAACAGGGAAACATCCGACAAGACAAGGCAGAGTAGCAAGACTGTGACCAAACAAATGAGCGCGCAACGAAAGACAGGACTACGTGCAATATAAAGGAAAAGGTAAACGAGACACCACCGGTGAACAATCATCGAAACAAGGGGGCGGAGTTAGTGAACACACGAGGAACCGGCACCACAGGTAAACAAACACACACACACATATATCCCACACACAGCCATCGATCACCCAGCAGTCATGACAGTAACGCAATGCATATATTCCCTCTAAATGAATCCACTAATTACTTATGTGTAAAATACAAAAAAATCTAACAAGAATATTTCTTTAGCAATTAAATTTGCGCAAAACATTTTTTAAGTTTCCGGCCATGTTCCAAACTTGCTGTTTCACAATGCATGTGCATAGTTGAACTTACAGTGCCTTAAGTGTTCCTGTAGCTGGTAAAGCTTTGCATTGGCAGTGGAAAGGTCATGTGTTCGAGCTAACCAAACCTATAGCTTAAATGCACTGCAAATAGCTCTGAATGAAAGCATCGTAAACATAAAAAAAAAATTATTTTAGTGCCAGTACAAATGCCCTTAAGGAATATGTATCATGATCATTGTGTGTGAGAGTTGTATCTAATATGATATGTTCTTCTTGGCACTGATACTCAGAGACGATACTGCCAACAAGCACACCTGCTCCCATTTCTGAGAGACAACCGGAATAACAAATAGCTCAGAAAGGCTGTATAAAGGATGGGTTTTCAACCTAACAATCAATCACTTAGCCAGCTGGTCACCGTAGGTAGCCCAGCTTACAGAATTTAATAGGTTCAGAGGTCAGAAGAAAGGATACAAAACATAGCTGGTACATACAGCGTGACGCAGCCCACCTGCACGCTAGCTCTGAACTTCACATTCAACATCTTACCAGCGGAAAAATCCACATGCCCTTCAATCTGTGTTTTTGTATCATGATGTGATGGGAAATCAAGAATTTATAATGCAGCAGGTGAACGTTTGGACTAAGAGAAGCCACATGAGGTCTGTTTACGGTGCTCGGAGTGGGGGAAATATTCAGGTCAACACTGACATTTCAAGGTTACTCGCTGTTGGAAAACCTTGAACAAGCGAAGGGTCGAGAAGTAATCACATTTAGTTTCTACTAGAAAGTCTTAAGTGAGAAAGCGTACGTTCACCTTCACGTTCAACAACCAATATATCATTTATAGGTCGTCTTACGTCTTCTATCTACTCTATAGTGTATACCTAAAAACCTTTACATTTGACATTTCAAGAAAATTAAAAAGTCAGTGTGAGATGTTGTTTGCAGCATCTTATGCTGCGTTTACACCAACCACGGTAGAGGCGTGAAACGCGAGTGATTTTAATGTTAAGTCAATGTGAAGACGCATTTCCGCCTCATTCGCGCGTCTAGCTCGCGCGAATTGAGCGTTGTGTGCGGTACATGCGAATGGTGCTTTTTGTGTTTGACGCGAATTGCCGGCTGACGCCAGAGTTGAAAAATTTAAACTTTGTCGGAATTTCGCGCCGTGTTAACCTATCAGGAGCCTGCTTGCTGCTGTGGAGGCAGCCCCGCCCGGAGTCACTCATTCAACCTGAAGGAACGCTTGATATTGTCCGTAAGCAGTCACCCGGAGCTATACGACACACGTTCTTATTTCTATAAAGACAGGAATATAAAGGACCTCACTTGGAAGAGTGTCAGTGCAACCTGGTAAGTTGTAATAAACATTTCACAACCCACGCCGTTTATTTCCCCCCTACAGTAAGGTTACCAGATACAAACCGGTAACTCTCTCGATAAATGCACAATCAACATCAGTCATCTTGCAAACAGACAACAGCATAGCACTTGCCCCTCCCGCCTTTTTCGCCCATCTACTCCGCTCTACACGCGCGAATGCATTCAAAATGTTCAAGCGGCAAACTAGGTGCAGTAGACGCGATTTTGACGCCTGAAACGCGGTTGGTGTAAACGCACCATTACAGTACATATATCAAAGCAAAACAAGACTAGTTAATGAAGATAATAAGTAGGGTGGCACTTTGGGAATTTTCTAAAATTTTAATAGAAATTTTGCATATTAGAAAAAGTGACCATGTACAAGTTTACACAATATTTATAAACAAACATGTGATTTGATTGTAAGTAAACGTCAAACATTATTTAATGGCAACACATGCAACACGACCAGCTAGATGGCGCTTTACTTTAAAGCGTAACTACAGGTCGTAACAAGGGATGTTTTTTATTGGAATACAATAAGACACCTTATGAAGACACCAGGCCTCATCATATTACCTTTCCATCTTATAGCTACATCAACAGATGACACAACAAAAACTCTATCGGGAAGGAGGTTGTTTTTGTAGCGATGGAAGAGCCATCCTGCTTTTTCAATCGGAGATGAGTACGCTGTTGTCCACGCTTCTTTCCTTTCCAAGCACTCTTCAATTCCCTATGGCGTGAGGGAAAATCCAATTACTTTTCAAACAACCCCAGAGGCACCAAATGGTGCTCGGCTTCTGCCAATTATCTCTCGCTCTCAAGGCTGCTTTCTCGGTGACAGACCCGCAAGTGTTCGAGACCTTCAACAGGTCCACCGACAAAACCCCCTTGTTTAAAGATCATTTGATATGATTGTGCTGAGAAAGGTGAGAAAACGTTTCGGCCATGATTTTTAAAAGTTTCAAAACACGAGTTTTCAGCCGACACAAATCATGTTTCTTTCTCCTGCCATGAGAAGGATCTCACCTTCTGTTAGCTGCAAAGTAAACACCAAACAATTATTCGATTCAATCTTTCAAAATAAGAAAGTAGGATAGATTTTTATTGTTTGAATAATGAAAAGCGGGCAATATATACCCCCACATGTGGGCGGAGCCTCCAGACTGTATCGATAGAGCTATTTGATTGCAAGTGAAGCCTAATTTATCGTCCCACGTAGGATCTATGGCATAGCTACGCCGTAGGCTATGCGTGGGCTGTGCATAGCTCTGATCTCTGACCTCTGCAAAAATGTGGCAACGCGTCCGTTCTACGAGGCACGCAAGTGCTGTGATTGGTCCACTAGAACCCCTCCCATTAGGTAAAAGAAATCTGTGGATTTCGACTTATGACGGTAAAAAAGCATGGTCTTCTTGAATAACATTCACAACAAGCTGCTGCTTCTTTTGTGGGTTTACTGGCCACGCTGCTTCTTCAGCTGTTGCACTGCTACTGTGGGTTACATGCGTGGATACTGCCTACTAGCTGTCTATGTGTAATTGCACGTCGGCGCGGACGACGACACAGAAGTATGAATGAAAACTACGTAGGTCCTATTCGAAAAAAGGTAAGTTGGGGGTAGGTTTTTACAATTTGATTGAAGACCATGTTTTTAATGAAAACCATAGACTGTAAAAAAGATGGACCTAGTGTCCGTGACGTGACGTCACCCATAGGTTTCTGAAGATCGTTTTTGAAGGTGCCTGCCGCCACCATCTTGGCCACTCACGGATATCCAAAAACGGGTAAAAAGGCGGGACATGGGTGAAGCTGAGATGACTGGTTGCTGAAACCACGCCCACCTAGCTTGACTCTAGTGAAAGCAGTGGCTGTTCAACCGTCACTCAAGTGGCCACACCCTTAATTATGCAGAACTTTAATGCTTAATATAATTTAAACGGATGAGTAACAAAAAAAATTCAACCACCTCACAGTTGTCATAAAGGGCCGAATTAGCTACAGACCAATAACACTTTTTGAACCAGACTGTAAACATATTTTCTACTGTAAAGTTGGTCATTTTAACATGAATGTCTATGGGAATTGACTCCCTTTTGGAGCCAGCCTCTAGCGGCCAGTCGATGAATTGCGGTTTAAATCACTTCTGTATTGGCTTCATCAGAGAGATCGGAAGGTTTGATCAAAACACATTTCTTCAAGAAATGTGCTTTAATAAATCATTCACAATAATACTTCAAAGACTGATTAGAATAAATAGATGCAAAATTACCATCTTCAAATGCTTCAAGTCATTTTTCTGGTAACCCTGGTTTGCTAGCATACAAAAGACGTTTAGATTAAAATATTTAATATTTACCACTTGAACCGCACCTGTCTGTATGGGGACTGTAAGCATTAATACAATTGTCTAAAAGTCTTGGTTAACTATCATCTGATGAGTCTAACAAGCTCTCAAACACAACGTGATGAGACTAAAAACCACACAGGTCGCAGTAAATCAATACAGCCGTATACGCCGTAAAAAACAAGAGTCATCAATTGTATTCCCTCTGCCCCATGATAACAGCACAATTCATTACAGGACTGATGTTGATATCGACTGCACACTAATATATTACACAAATGGAGAATGGCGCTCATTAAAGACTCGCATAAGCTACAAAATGCCCATATGTACCTGAGCCCTCAAACAATAAAGAATCCGCCGCACGATATTGACGATGGCAGGGCTCTAACATATTCATGAGGTTAAACAATTAACCAGTCAGACGAGAGTCAATCAGATGGGAAGTGAGTTAACCTGCTGCAGAATGGAGGTGTCTATGCAACTTGTTTCCAGACATCCAACTATTCTGAAATTGTTTCACGAACAAGGAAGCTAAAAAATTCATGCCAATTCAAACCGCTATAAAGGATTAGTAAGGCTGACAGAAAGGGGTTCAAGAAGAAAATCAATGTAAGGACATGGTAGGTTACCCCCCCGTCTGCGTATATGGAAGGAAATGGAGAGGTTTTGCCAATACTCGAGCTGATTCGAGGCAGACTCTCTATCCACCTCAGTAAAAGCCGTCAGATTTATTTAGATGAGGCGTGACACGCCTGGCATCCGTACAGATCCTCTGGCTGCCGCTGTAACGATTAGGCACAGGGGTGGGACTTCTGTCAAGAGACGAAACACGAAGCAGGAAAATATATGTTCGAAGAACTACAGAGACGGCAAAAAAGATCAATAGCGTAAATGAAATGAAAGGAAGGGAGGGTAAGAGTGACGGAGGAGAGATGAAGCATTGATATGAATTGTAAGGTATATTGTAATCCCAATTCTATAATGACTTTCCACAAAGAAATCGTGGGATGCTTTGAAGTACTGTTCTATATTTGGCATCACCAGATAAAAGCAATTTTCCCCACTATTGGAAATTGCCCAATTGTTTTTAAACACCCGATGATCAGGGCACAAATTATATCCTGGCAATCAAATTGGGTGGAAAAACGCATCAGAACTCATAGGGCCCTAAGCGCATGGTCTGAAGCACATGGCACTTAAGGAGGTCGCATACTGGGTGAGAAGCGTAGCGTTGCGAGTAGGGCAACTCACAGGTATTACACACCGGACATGCACATTCAATAGTGCGAGCTTATCAGGCAAAAGGGGATCACACACCGGCCGCGCAGCTCAGCTCAGCACCGCGTCGAGTCGCGTCTAGAACAACTCGGATGTATTGTAAACCGGAAGTGCACATTAAATAGCGCGAGCTTCGTCAGATAGCATCTACTTCAAAATGCAAAATATACGTTAGCAGCCAATGTTAATCGTTAATGATTTGGGACAAATATGATGTTATTTAATGTTAAATTATGTGAGTGGCGCTGTGTGGCGCGACAGGGATTTTAGCAACTTCCTGAGTCACAGCTGGGCGGTGCGGGCAGGCGCCACCAGGCGGCGCCGGTGTGCGTATACTCATAGAAACAATGTGTTCCATTTTTTTTAGAACGGCGTGGCGCTGCGCGGTGTGCAATCCCCTAGAGTCTACTTACGTTAACAATTTGGGACAAATATAATGGTAAATGGACTGCATTTTATATAGCGCTTTTAACGGACCTATGGCCATCCAAAGCGCTTTACAAGTTGCCTCAAATTCACCTATTCACTCACACATTCATACACTGGCGGCGGTGTTAGCCATGCAAGGCGCCATCCAGCTCGTCGGGAGCAGCTGGGGTTAGGTTTCTTGTTTAAGGACACCTCAACACTTGGTCCGGTGGAGCCGGGGATTGAACCACCAACCTTCCGTATTGTAGACAATCATGAACCACTGAGCCACTGCCGCCCCAAATATAATGTTATATATTATTGTTAAACATTATATATACATTATAAGGGCTGGGGGTATATCGGATTTTGGGGATATATCGATATGGTTTCCCGACGCGATGCGGAATTAGCCAATACCGTTCATATGGATATGGTTTGATTGACACACGCGTGACTTTCAAGTAACATTTTTATCCTTTTTGAAAAAAATACTGGATATATATTGTAAAACCGCCATTCCTCAAAAAATACTGGGTATTTTATTTTATTTATTTATTTTTGCAAATGCATTGCACCAGGTGTAAGATAGGGATGGTTCTTTAAAAAAGTTTTTTTCTGTGGTTTCACTGTAAAGAAGCTTTTCAGAAACTTTATTTTAAAAAGTGTAGGAAAGTAAAAAGAGAGACAAAACCACTCAGTGTTATATTTCCTGATTATAACAGCAATTAATGGTTCTGCATTATATTTGAAGTTGGAACAAAATCATGGAACAGTCGGACCGCAATCATTAATCAACAGTTTAAGCTTTGATTCTGGTCCAGAGGCACAGCAGAACACTACCGACCACAAAAACAGATGCAAGCCAGAAATCAAGCCTATATATCATATAAGCTGGATGTGTAGAGTTTTATTGCCTTCTATTATATATCATATGGGCTCATTGTCATAGTGTATTACTATGACATAATGTAATTACGAGTACGCACTCGAGAATACAGCGCACGTACGTACGCCCTTCAGATAAGATGTTATTTTTATTATTAAATCATTGGAATTTGCAACACGTGTAGCAGAGGCAAATTACATCGCACCGAGTTCATTTAATAAAGTTTTCAGGCTCAGCGTGCTGGAAATTTCCAATGTGATTTCTGCACTAAATGAAACATCTATACCAAAGTAAATGTTAAGGGGATTTCAACAAATTGTGTGTGAAAATCAGTAAAGCTTTGTATTGGTTATGTCTCTGAGGCACACGTATCAAAAATGGGTAAAGCCTTAAAAAATAACAAGTTAAGGACATCAAGCTGCGTTTATCCGGTTCAGCTTTAAAGATTTGTGGTTAGCTTCTAATGGGTCAGAAATGAAAGCCATTTGCCCTGTTGTTTTACTGAAATTAGCCAGTTAACTTGCATTCGAGTCTGTTCACATAGCTGTCATTGATCAATATGGCTGAAAAATATTTTTTTTCAGTTTTAGCAGATATTCAATACACTCAATAGTATTCAGTCTGATTTATGCACGTAAACTAATAACTAAAATAAATTTCTAAACAGTGTGCATGCAAAAGTCAGCATACCAATAGCAGTTATGCTAATAAACTATATTTAACAGAAGAATTCTTACGATTAAATCATATTTATATAATGTATGTAGTACTTTCTCATTTATTAGGCTACTCGTTTTCTTATTGGTATATCAATATATAATACAATTTGCATACAAATAACAATAATATAATAAAATATATCACTGGAAAAAAGTCAATTCAACCCATTTTACTATATTAAGTTGTGACTTTAGTACAAAAACAAGTTGAACTTATTTAATTTAATTTGTTAAGTTAAAGTAACATATTGATTTTACGTCATTTTTATAGTGCACACGCTGTACAAATTTCTCATTACACTTACATTTTTAAGTTTAATACATTTTGAATGACCATTAATTTCAACTTTCTTAACTTTTTTAACAGATCTGTGATTCGATCATCAGAAGAAAAGTATGCGTAAAAATTTTAACACGTGAATCGTAGTATTTTTTCAATCGGATGCAAAAATACCTTGTTCACCTGTTATTTTATATTTATCTAAATAGTCACAGAAATACACAATGGCAACGCATTATTAATGACAGGTAATGGGGTCACATGCTGTACTTTCTGCAGTTTGGCTAAAGCAAGAAAATAGTGTCGTCTCTTTCGAAAATTGTGTTTTATTACCTTTATCTGAAAACCTCTTAAGAACAACTTTCTCCAACTCAGCTTTGACTGCTATCCAAAGATAAAGCGTGAACTCTACGAGAGATGCTGTGCACTGGGTGGCGTTGCCAAGTCCTCTGCTTTTTTTGAATTTAGATTTAGGCTACTTTTAAACTCTTTTCACCAGGTTTTTATTCTTCTGCTGGTTAATGATGAAAGGATTTGGGCTGTGAATAGTCATTGGGATGCTTTTGGGCTAGTTTTAAAAGTCCATTGGACTGGTTTCAATACGCAAATCTGGCAACCCTGGCTGTGCGCTTGCGCATACGTTTGGTTCGGATTATGTAAAATGTAAATGTAAACGAACATTTGAATCAGATTGCAATGTTTGGGTGCATGTAAACTGTACTGTCGTGACTTTCAATCGGATTAAATTCAGTCGGATTGACAACATTTTGTGCATTTTAACAGCCAGTGCGGTGGTAGCACCATTTCAAAAATGACATGTTTGTACCTATACAGCGTATATTAAAGGAATATTCCATTTTCTTAAAAGAAAAATCCAGATAATTTACTCACCACCATGTTATCCAGGGTGTTGGTGTCTTTCTTTGTTCGGTCGAGAGGAAATTGTGTTTTTTGAGGAGAGCATTGCAGGATTTTTCTCATTTTGGTGGACGTTGGTGGACACCAACAATTAACACTTAACACGTGGCAGTTTTTTTCAACAGAGTTTCAAAGGACTATAAACAATCCCAAACGAGGCATAAGGGTCTTATCTAGCAAAACGATTGTCTTTTTTGACAAGAAAAATAACAAATATACACTTTTGAAGCACAACTTCTCGTCTAGATCTGGTCGTGATGCGCCAGGTGACCCCACGCAATACGTCATGACGTCAAGAGGTCACAGAAGACGAACGCGAAACTCCGCCCCAGTGTTTACAAGTGTGTTGAAAGAGGACCATTCCTACGTTGTTGTATGTCAACTGATACTAATTAATGTCTTTGTGTCAGTTTATTGTTTACAATGGTCCGCAAATGTGCGTTTTATATATGTAACATGTGACCTCCCTATATCACTACGCATTTACCTTAGGTCGCGCTGGACTGGACCTAGACGAGAAGTTGTGGTTTAAAAGTACATATTTGTTATTTTTCTTGTAAAAAATGACAATCGTTTTGTTAGATAAGACCCTTATGCCTCGTTTGAGATCGTTTATAGTCCTTTGAAACTCCGTTGAAAAAAACTGTTACGTGTTGAGTTAAGTGTTAATTGTTGGTGTCTATTAAAGTCCATTAAAATGAGAAAAATCCTGCAATGTTCTCCTCAAAAAACACAACCTCTTCCCGACTGAACAAAGAAAGACATCAACATTTTGGATGACATGGTGGTGAGTAAATTATTTGGATTTTTCTTTTAAGAAAATTGAATATTCCTTTCAAACTTAAAAAATATATATAACATATCTGTTTTCGATTGGTACATATTAGGAACTTTTTAAAGGGTATCGTCCTAGTGACAGCTATTGTACATTTAATTCTGAGAGTGCATCATGTACAAAGTACAACAGCGTATAACTAATTTGCAGTTCAACCTCTTATCTAAAACAGCACTTAGAATGCTTATAAATGCACAACAACAAAAAACCATTAACCCTTGTCACTCACTGCAGTTCAGAATGCAATCAAAATGCTAATGGACAAGTTAAGTGGAGAGGCCACAATTCATTTTCATGTTCCCATAACAAAAATCTCCTTATACGCCCATATCACTGACAGGCAGTACAAGTAGCTCTCCATAAGGTGGAAGTGCCATAGAGTAGTGATTGGATCAGATGGCAAAACTATAATAGGTTCATGCATTAAATGATGCCATGGTATGTAGACAAGATACTATCACAGTAAAAACTGTATACAAAACACAATGTACCGTGGTACTTTTGGGAATTGTTGTTGAAGCAATAAAAACAAGACATACCGCTACAGTTCTACACCAGGGGATTTTACTTTCCTTTACATTCAGAGAGAAGACATAAGACTTTTTTAGACGACAAGAAAACAACAAACGAGATGAAAAGAATAACAGGCAGAAGATGGAAACAGACGTTACAGATGGGAGGCCAGGATGTATTTAGTGAAAGAGCAAAGCTATAAAATCCCCAAACGTAAAAGATGTAGAGACATTTCTCAAAAATATCATTAATTGGCCTGTGTTTACAAGACCAGAACAAAGAGAGTCGCCACAAAAAAAAGGAAAGAATTCTCAAAGAGAATCATTTATTTGAAATAACCAAGAGTAAGAGACACAAATAATTGCCATCATGTTTTACCTTAGTTTTGGACAGGGACTGTATATGTTGGCTGGGGAAAGCTGCTGTTTTTCTTTGAAAAATTACTCTTAGAAGCCTGAACTGACTTTCCGAAATGTTGAAATGTAAAGCACTGTTTGTAATTTTGTGTTTATAATAACACAGATTATGCAACTAAATAATAATACTGTGGAGAGGAAAATCTATGAATTGCATCAACGATTATTAGTGCATTAATTAAACTCACTAACAAACTGTATACATTTTGTTGTTCTGCTGATTTAAGATTTAAATAATCAAACAGATCTGGGGCACCATTCACTTTCACTGTATTATTTTTTCCTACTATGGAAGTCAATGGTGCCCCAGATCTGCTTGGTTACAAACATTTTTTAAAATATCTTAATGTTTGTTCTGCAGAACAAAGACATGTATACAGGTTTGGTACGAATTAAGGGTGAGTAAATGATGACAAAATATTCATCTTTAATGAGCCATTCCTTTAAAATGCAGACAATGGGTCTCATTCACTAATAATTGCGTACATTTTTCGTATTTTTACGCACACTTTCCGCGTAATTCACAACACATGCGTACGCACATGAGTTTGTTTTTATACTTGTTCTTACGTTAGTGAATTTGGAGCATTTAATAAATAAAAATAAATAGAGACACGCATCTGTATCTAAAATAAAACAGACAGGAGATCAAGTGATTGACATTTGGACTTTTTAGAGATTTAAAAAGTGAGGAAGGAAAGCGTGAATATTTGTCATTACGTGCATCATCTTTATATGTAAGTATGCTATAATAATGTATAATATAATGCATGTAAATTTTATATATCAACATTATTATACCCATTATAATTATAGCCTAGTATTTGATTATAGCATACGTGATTATTGCGTTATTGTGTGGTTATAGGTTTTCTTGAATTTTTGCGTACATTTAGAAGAAATTTTGATACGAAAGTTTTTGTTGAATCACAATTTGTTTATGAAAACATCCGTATGCACATCTTATGCACAAATTTGTTTGTACGCATGCTTAGTGAATGAGACCCAATGTTATTCTGTGCATATGTTAACATTTAAAATATGATGGTGGAGGCAAGTAAAAATAGTAAACCAATAACAAAGCTTCTCAATCTAAACTAAACCAATTCACCAGTTTTAAACCAATTTACTTCATTTCTATTTACAATGTTACATAGAAAAAAACTGCACAAAAGGTCTGCAACAACATGACAGCTAGTAAATATTCCCAATTTTTAAACTACTAGCCAAACTCTTCCTTTAAACTGAGCTCTTGTTTAAAGTTACACTGCAATCACATTCAATTCGTGCATAATCCTCTGGGTGATTTTTTTAATGTATCAGAAATTCATAAGGCACTCTTTACAAACTTACTTTTACATTGTTAATCTATAGATGTAGTTTTGTTACAGTGGGGGAGAGAGAGAGAGAGAGAGAGAGAGAGAGAGAGAGAGAGAGAGAGAGCATCTGGGAAGCAGACAGCAGTTAAGCAGAAATAAGACCTCTCTCATCGGCGTCCCTCGTAGCATCACCGCCTCCCCTTGGCATTTCAATGCTCCCTCATTAAATCACAACACAGCACTATATTAATGACCTGTCAGGACCGTTAACATTTATTTCATGTGAATTCATTCAAATCGAGTGAATTTTATAAATGGCACCCACCAACCACCGCCTGGGTTTTTCTCCCTTCATTGAATTTAAGCCAGTCGTGCTCTGGTGCGTTGCATTCACAGAGATATGAGAAAAATTGGCTATATTTATGGTTTTCTGAAACATTGTTCTCAGAGGCACAATGGTTCAAGGCGTTAAACAAAAATGCAAGAGCGGGAGATTAATCTTTGCACCGACTAAGTAAGTCCCATAAAATACACGCATATATACATATTACATAACCAATCCAGCTTTAAACGGCGCCACCACATTGAGACCACCCTGCTGTCCGTCGTGGACACCCTGAGGTTGGACGGAGAAATTCAAAACCACACAGTGCCTTCCACACAGTGAATCATTAGTCACCCTGCATCTGATCACAAAATCTGCCTTTTTTTCAGCCTGACACTAAACTTTGCAAATTTTATAAAACGTGTTCAGAAATGCACAACGATGCTCTGGTTACCTTCCAGACATCTCGGCCTGGATGAAGGAAACAATCTTTTTAAGCAAAAACCCTCCCTCCTTTTACTGTATTTTTTAACGCTTACATGAATATATTTCGTGAATTGCAAATTGTTCTGCATCAACACTTTTTGATGGGAGGTCGAGGATGTTGACAACAGCTGAGAGAAACCATTTTTCCAGAGCTGAGAGTAAAGATGAGAGGAGGAAGATAACTTGGCTTTACATCACTTTCCCATTTCTAAGACAAACATGCCCATGAAAGAGGATTTTTGGCTGTAGATCCACATTAAAGATGAAGCTACTGTAACAACCTCATCCAATCTCATTTCAGACCTTTCATTGGTTGGCAGGACCAGAACTCATTTAATAAACTGAAGATTCGCTTGTGATTAATGGTGTCGATTTGTAGGCCTCCTTCCAAACAAATCTTACGTTAAGTGTTTTTTTGTTGTTTTGTCATTTTCAGGTCCTCATTCTTAGAAGTATTGCTTTTTTCAGTTTGCCATTAATAAAAATGTTTTTAATATACATTAATACAGATTAAATATACATTAAAGGGCACATATTATGCCCATTTTACAAGATGTTGTATTAGTCTTAGGTGTGCCCAGAATGTGTCTGTGAAGTTTTATCTCAAAATACCCCCCAGATCATTTATTATAGCATGCCCAAAATGCCCCTATTTGGCTAGGAGGGAAAATGCGCTGTTTTCATGTCTGTACCTTTAAATGCCAAAATTTTGAGCAAAAAGCTGAAATAATTGTGTTTTTGTGAAGGACTTTTGATAGAGATCAGATTCAGACCGATGATCAAAACATACACAGAGTTCTTACTGTTTGACGTAAGACGTTACTTCCGGTTTTATAAGTTGGGTAAGAGCACCACCTGGTGGATAATAGCGAAAATACGGATTGCCGTAAAACTCGTCATTGGCAGGGAAGCGTTTTCTCTTAATTGACGGGTTAACTCATCAATGGCGAGGAAAGAGTTAACAACAAGACCAAAACTTGGTTTTATTGTATAATAATTAGAAATAATAAATTAGAAGCACTGTTCTTATACTTATTCCCTCCTCGGTATGTATATGTACGTATGATTTTAAAAACAGATATAATTTGCACACACATATGCAGAGCATTTTGATTAATAGGCGAACAAACTGCAGGCACTTTACGAGTGCCTCTAAGAGCAGCGCTATTAAGAGATTAAACGGGCCGCAATGTTTATCAGCCACTGAGCACAAGAGCTCATTAAAAACTTTATTCAGTTAGTGGACTGTATTCACTCGTTCACTAGCGTGGTAAGTGTTCCCACTGGATCGAACAGGGCATTTAATTATAGACATGTCAGCGAGCTGTGAATTACTGTCACATTCATATCACAGGTTCACCAGCAGAGGTCACTGTGATCAGAGTACTGAGATTAGCCAATCACATGCCGGTAATTACTGTTTGTGTTAATCTCTGCTTCTCAATTACAATGAAGATATTGTTTTTTCATTAATTATCGGCACTGAAGCCTGTACTGGTTGGTTAATAATTGGTCTTTTGTCTTTTAAATTAAGTTTAAAAGTTTGTGAATTGCAAACTTTGGGTTAAATCTTAAAGGTGCCGTGTGTTTATTTCAGGAGGATCTCTTGACAAAAATGCAATTACTATATTATCAGTGATGTATTAAGGGCTATTTATAGTCGTGCGTAGGTCCTACGGCGTAGTCGCGACGGCATAGGTTCCGCGTCGGTTTTCATTTATACTTTTGCGTCGTCGTCCGCGTCGACGTGCAAACACCCCCGCAGACCGCTGGTAGGCAGTAACCACGCGTGTAACCACTGTAGCAGCAGAAGAAGTCACAGAAGAAGCAGCTAAGCAAGTTAACCCACAAACTAAGAAGAAACAGCAACTTGTTGTGTATAATTTGAGAAGACCAGCAATGATGAAAGTAAATAAACAGTTACTTTTGATGCAGTTTGAGTTAAATCACTCCTCAACTTGGCTCATCTTTGTTTTCACCGTCACAAACGGAAATATGACGTAGTTTTTTTTACCTGACGGGAGGGGTTCTGGTGGACCAATCACAGCGCTTGCGGTCCGCGTAGATCTGACGCGCTGTTGTTCTGTGGCGCTAACGTAGTTTCTCTATGCGTTTCGAAACGTAGTGGTGAGCAGTGGACTGAGCCGTTGGTTGCAATTCACAGTCTTACCACTAGATGCCGCTGAAAGTTAACACACTGAACCTTTAACTCTTTCCCCGCCATTGACGAGTTATCTTGTCAATTAAGAGAAAACGCTTCCCTGCCAATGACGAGAATTTCCAGCTTTCCGCAATACCGCTCTTCCGCAACTTTTACAACCCGGAAGTAACGCCTTATGTGAAAGAGAAAGAACTCAGTGTATGTTTTAAGGATCGCTCTGCATCTGATCTCTATCAAAAGTCCTTCACAAAAATGTAATTATCTCAGCTTTTTGCTCAAAATTGTGTGTTTTCGAAGAAACCTACCCATATTTTTATCACCATATGTGATAAAAGAGAACTAATGAAGGTAGGATGATTTTTTTTTTTTTTGAAGCAGAGGGTTCTTTCATTTGATATATGGTATATTGTATGTTTGTATATTTAAAGAAAAACATTTTCTGAAAGGCATTAAATCTTGGTGAAAATCATGAAAAATGATGGCAACTTTATTTTAAAATGCTGGCGGGGAAAGTGTTAAACGTCAATGCTGTTCTCATATGTAGTAATTAAGTTTTTTCAGATTTGTCTCATAGGATTCTCCTAAAATTGCTCTGCAAAAACAGCTGAAGATGAATGTAACTCACATCATTTGGTCCTGAATTTGATGGGTTTATATTTGAATGTATGACTTTGATCTTGGTAAATTTGTAATTATTTTCTCCTCTGAAGACCAAGATTTGATTTAAACATCAATTGACCCAACATTACCGTTATTTAGGTATTTAGGTTGCATTATGATGTTTAGTTTGGTTGTGTTTTATAAGGATATTTCGTATCACTTCTACGCCACAACATGAATTTGCACCATAAAAAGGTAATAGGAGTTTAATTGGATGCAGAGCCTTGAAAGATAACAACAAAACTTAAAGGGCATATTAAATTATTTCAAAGGTACTGTATGCACAGGCTTGTTGGAAAGTATGCACAGTGGGATTATAAGATGTTGCATTTTGCTCTTTGGTTTTTGTATACGTCCTAACAGCAAGATGTTTGACATGAACAGACAAAAAAATACAAAAGAAAATGGGCCCTTCCCCTTTTCTGTAGAGGAACATTAATGAAATTGAATGTAAACATACCCACTTTTCTTGACTACGGGAACAAAGTGGAGCTTATCAGAAGTTGATCTTTAGAGACAGACATTTAGACAATCTCAGGGTTTAACTACTGCACCATATATCCTATGAACCTTACAGTCCATTAACCAGGAGACATTCTGCCAATGCTCTGAGGACAAAACATCCCAAAGAGTTAAATTATAGAAAACCAGGCTCTTAAATAGTATAAGGATATACTCCTGAGGATATAGGTTGTTTTATGTGCTTGTACTGTTTTATATATTCTACTTTATAATATTGTTTTGAAATATCAATAGGGATATCAAATTCTGTACACAGACAATATAATCACATTTGTTTAACACAGTGTTCCAACAAAGCAAATCAAGATTTGCCTGGTGGTAAACATTTGTGTGTGTCACCTTGTAGGCAAGAGACATTACAAACAAGATATCTCTTATATCTCAACCATTTCCCCTAAACTGCAATAAAATTAAATTGAGAAATGAAGACTTCAATCTTTTGCTTAGTTATGGATTTCAACAAGAACCAAAATTTAAAGAGCAATGTCATCTTATTCTTATTTGTGTGGTTTTTTGGTCCATTAATGAATTTAAGGAGAAACATCCGATACTAACAAAGCCATAATCAAGAACTCATGGAGCAATGAAAGCGACTGCTGAGCAATGCAGTTGTCCTTTGGGTATCTTCTTGTGGAAAACTCATTATCATTCCGATGGGAAGCAGATTTGTGTGTGAACGCTGCAGTTTTCTGCTATTATGCATTCCAGACATCAACTCATATTCTAGATGTATTTTCTTGTCTGCCATTTCCTAGATATTATCACACAGTCGAACCATTCATAGCGTTTAAATACTGATTTAGTGAACCTTTTCTTCTTTCGTAACCCATTTTTACCAAAATCAGGATAACAAACAAAGTAATGAAATAAACTAAATTGAATCCATTCAATTCATAAAGCCTTGCTCTGACTGTGATATGACAAAGCTGACTCTTAAGCTATGTTTATAACAATGTAGTAAAACATGGATTTAAAAAAAAAAACATCCGTGTTTATACGGATCCATGAAAACGTAATATTATGCGTGCCAGACCAGTAGATGCCGATGCTACTTTGCAAAGAAACACTACACACGTGTGCACATACACATTCTTATACACAACAATAAATACCAGTCATTCCAGAAAAACGTAGAGTTTTTTGGAGATTGTGCCGGGCAAAATTCCTTGATCTTGCGGCACGTTTTCTTAAAAAATGCGATGGAATATGCAGGATATTCATGCATTTTCTTGCCATGTAATTGCAGGAACTTGCAAAAACTGTTTGCAGCTTTTCATTAATGTTCACGTCGCGTAATTACGTCACTTCCTAACATTCCCATGACAACAGGGGACATGGCTGCGCATGTGTGAAGTAAATGCAACATTTTTCAACTTTCTGCAAAGATATATATGAGTTTTTGCTACGAAAATGTGGGGATTATGAAATCGTGCAAGCCCTGCATATTTTGCAAGCAGAAATCTGCAATTTATGAGGCGCAAATGCGGCGTATTTAAAAAATGCGGTCCCCGCATAAATATGAGGACTTTGGCTGATTATGCGTTGAATCATGCGATCGCATAATCACGTTTTTCTGGAGCGACTGAATAATGTTCACGTCACTTCATTACGTTCCCATGGCAACAGGGGACATGGCTGCACATGTGCGAAGTAAATATATATGATTTTTGCTACGAAAATGTGGGGATTATGAAATCATGCAAGCCCTGCATATTTCGCAAGCAGAAATCTGCAATTTATATGCGAAAATGCTGCATATTTAAAAAAATTCGGCCCCCGCATACATATGCGAACTTTGGCTGATTATGCATTGAATCATGCGATCGCATAATCACGTTTTTCTAGAGGGACTGAATAATGTTCATGTCACATAATCACTTCATAACGTTCCCATGGCAACAGGGGACATGGCTGTGCTTGTGTGAAGTAAATGCAACATTTTTCAACTTTCTGCTAACTTTTTGCTACGAAAATGTGGGGATTATGAAATCATGCAAGCCCCGCATATTTTGCGAGAAGAAATCTGCAATTTATACGGCGAAAATGCGGCGTATTTAAAAAATGCGGCCCCACATAAATATGCGGACTTTGGCTGATAATGCATTGAATCGCATAATAGCGTTTTTCTGGAGGAAATGAAATACAGACAATCAAGATGGCAAAGCATCAAGCAGTTTTGTTTAGACTAACGATGAGGTCAGTTTTTAACTACCTGTGACCCTGAACAATAACTTTGTTAGAGAAGCGGTAAGAAATTGCCTTCGTTGTTCGGTCTATACTACAGCATGCCTATAGACTGAATTTTAGACAGGCGCATGACATCACCATTATCATAGATTTGCATTTTTGTCATTTATATAAAAGCAGCAAAGCGGCATTCTCAAAAATGTGCATTCTCAAAGAGTTTGCATTTTCAGGACCCCAAAACTGTTGTTGTGCAAAGTACTAACAGCTAAACTGCATGAAAACCGGTTTAAACGTTGTCGTATAAACGGCCCCTAAATTTTAACACAACAAAAGGATCTAGCAGAATCTTTTTGATTTGCTTAACTATAAATATAACTGGAGAATACAGAAAAATATATCATTCATCAAAGTAGTCTGACAGTCCATTAAAACAGGCCATTCCAGATCATTCCAGTACATTCAGGACCCTGCAGTAAGTGCGGTTACTTGATAAATGCTGGACATATGTTGCATCAGGTTTCACATTCCCCGATCATATGCTGGTAGATTTTGTAACAAACTGTACTGCAGAAGGCTCATTTGAGGAAGTCTGGAAATAACCTTTAACTATATTGAACAAATCCACTAATAATGACTGCTGTAGTGCAGGATGATAAACAATCAGATTACTGACAAAACAACAAACTAATGATATCTGGGGCCAATCTCTACACCAATCCGTATACATTTAAAGGGTACATATTATGTCCATATTTACAAGATGTAAGTCTCAGGTGTGGCTAGAATGTGTCTGTGAAGTTTCAGTTGTGGGTGTGGCTTTATCAGTGTGACATCAGATTAACAAGAGAATCAAAACAGCATGTCTAATGAGACTGCTTTGGTTTATTGTGGATTAAAAAAGCGTTTTTTTCCTTGTAGGGTTGTTGTGTTTACACACTGCCAACACAAATTTATGTCCAAACACCTTGTAAATGTGGATTTTGCATAATACGTGCCCTTTAAAACACATTTAATATTTAGAAATATCTAAAACAGAAAATGTGCACTAGGATGAAGCTCTCAGTAGATTTTGGACATTATGCAGAATGACAGCTTTTGTTTAACACCAATACTGACAATATCTCACACATATCCATCTGTCAGATATTAGGGGTGTAAATCGATACAATACAATATGATATCTCTAAGCTAGCACATACAACGGTTGTAGTTAACAAAACATACTGTGACATAATTTTTAATTCAATTTAGGGATACATTAATTGATGAACGGTGGAGAAACGGCCCGATCTCAGAAATCAATTGAACACAGAGATGGTTCAATGTTAGAAGGCACACTACATATTCACCAAACATCCTGCAGCAATACACAAACCCAAAGCATTTGACTGCTCACCTCAAGGCTTCAGTTCTTTGCCTCTAGCCAGACTAGGATTACATATAAGAAGTGGCTGAAGTGAATGCCAAAGGACCCGAAAGAAGAGCCAAAAGGTTTAGTAAAGTTTGTTTTTAAGACGTAACTAAATAGACCATGTGGTCAACGAAGATTGAGGGTCCTCTTGGCAAATGCGCTTTCAAAGCGGCGCACGCAACCGAGCCGCTTCATTATTCATTATTCAAGCACAGGTGACTGCAAACAAGATAGCGTAGAGAAGGAGAGAGAGAGACCGTCACAGTTGAGTTGAGGGAAATGAGGAATATGTACAAACACGATGGCTGGTGGTACGTGAGGAGAGTGGAGCTCTGGATTACTGCTATCTTGAATAACATTCACATTAACAGCGGATGACCAATGCTAACCGTATCTCCACATTGCTATTACATTTACACATTTGGTAGACGCTGTAAGTCAAAGCCTCTTTCGGTGCATTCGAGGTATTGGCAGTATTTTATCTATACGCGTTTATAATGGGAATCGAATCCATGACCTATGAATGCACTGCAAATGCGTTACCAGGTGTGTTACAGGAACACCTTTATGTGATTTTTGGACAGTCCCACTAGTTCCTTAACTAATATAAAGCACCTTTAAAGGGATAGTTACCCAAAAATTATGTGTCATCATTTTTGCATCCTCATGTTCTAAATCTGTATGAATTTCTTTTTTCTGATGAACGCAAAAGAAGATATTTTGATAAATGATGGACAGTTAATTGTAACCATTGACTTCCATAGTAGGAAAACAAATATTATGGAAGTATTGATAAATAATGAAAAAGATATTTTGTTGATAAGCACACACTTGCTGATACCCACTGAATTCCATCGTAATTGTTTTTCCTACTATGGAAGTCAATGGTTACAATCAGTGTGTGCTTACCTTTATCATTATCATTTATTAATATATATTCTTTTGTGTTTATCAGAAAAAAGAAATGTATACTGGTTTACAACAACATGAGTATGAGAAAATTATGACTGAATTTTCATTTTTGGGTGAACTATCCCTTTAAGGGCACTTGGTAGGTATTGGTCCAGTGTTTCTAGTTTGAAAATGAGCAACAGTGCCATCTTGTGATACCAGCATCAATATACACAAATTTTTAATACAACATCCAAAATCTAATGCTGATTCCATAATGAAGTAAACGCAAAGATGCTTTTAGCCAGTATTATGCTAATTGCTACATAATTTCCTGAACATTTTACAATAAAGCGTTTGGTAACATTGACAAATTTACTTTATATTTTTATCAAAAGTGCATCAACGTGCAAACAGTATAATAAATAATTTTTGTGATTATTGAAACGTACACATTTAAACATAGGCCTACACATTTACGAAGCAACTAGCGAGAAAACATGAGCGACAAACTTTATAAACACAATTAAACACAAATTAGCGTATTTATTTTATTTTCCCGACACAGTAGGCTACAGTACAGTACTGATAAAGACTCGGCTAAGTTCATTTTGTTGTGGTTACTTCGTGCTTGTGAGAAGTTGATAGCCTTACTCGCCAAGATCACCAACTGACACCATCATGGCAAACCGACTGATGAATAATACGTCAATGTCGCCGCCATATTGGGAAGGGCAAACTAAAGCAATTAGATGAATTTTAAATAATTTCAATTAAAAAAAACTTCGTTGTACAAAAAATACCTTTCACAAAAGCACAAAAAATATTCACCGTTTTTGGTGGCCTGAGGCCCACCCAAACTGTCTTGCCCTCGAATTATCTTATTTAAATTATAATATTTATCCCCGCATCCCCCCGAGCCCTGCTTGTAAGGTTTCTTACCTTTTAGGTGCTCTTGAAAGAAACTCTAACCGTTTTAATCATGCGATATTATTAGAAGTAAAAAGTAAAATTAAGTTGGTCTTCGAAATGGACTCTTCTGATCACCAGAAAGCTCTCCTCAGCTGACGACGCTTCAGTGCATATTTTTCCCGCCCTTTTAAAACGGAAGCGCTTACGTCAATCACTCAATTTAAAAAATAATGATAAATAAAAAGACATGAGAGTTTGAGAGCAAATTCAGTAAATAGAAGAGATAATTGTACATTTAAGTGTTATAAAAAATAATAAACAATAAATATCCATAACATAAAATGTTGTCATAGGATCAAAGTGGAAACAACAAAGACCGAGATGAAGATAGAATTGAAAAGCATGAATGAGAAACAAATGGTTATAAAGCAGACAGGTAAGAGACGAAAACAACAGAGAAGTGCATTATTGGAAATGTTTAAAGAACATTAAACTGGTTTTGCTGATTTTGGCATGGATCCGGCACAGAGTCGCCTGCTGTCTGAGTTAGGATTCTCACATTACATAAAAGCCCTGGTCGAAAAATATTTATACGAGAAATGTTTCAATACTCAAGAATATGCGAAGTTACGTTTATGCTACAAGATGAGGTACATGTACATATATCACTTAAAGGGGTCATTCCATCTCATTTTACATTTGACAGACATCTTTTACTATTATTTTCTATATGTCGTGTGTTATTCCCAAGCAGTTCCCAGACATTACCACCGAGTTTATGGAGACAGTGTGTACCGATATATTAAATAAAGGTACAAGGCAAAAATGTGTTTATTTGAAGAACAAAATAGAGAAAACTTTATAAAAACAATGACATTTATTAGTCACATGTTCAACTTACTATTCAAATAAGGGTACACAGACAACATTGAAGGCTCTAAAAATGAAAGAGCACAAATCATATTGATACAAGCAACTGGAATGTGGTTTCTTTGGAAAAAACAACAATAGGCATAAATACAAAAACAATGTTGACAGCACAGCCGCAGTATATTTTATACCTAAAGACAGATCTAATTTACAACTCTACGCCTTCCTAAAAAGGTCAAGCTACTTGTAGACGAGGATCAGTGCTGCAGATAGATACAGTACATCAGTGGGACCCGTAACAACAAATGTATGTATTGCTGTACTGAAGGTCCTCGCCAAGTGAGGTTTGACGTCAGCTCACAATTTGAGCTTTTTCCGGCGGCCGCGACTGTCAGGGGTCCCTTCTTGCTTGCGTTTCTGGGCCTGCGAAAGATTAAAAGGTGGTTTTAAAGCTTCACAGCAGGTATGAGGTAAAAATAGGATGGGGAAGACTAAGCTTACCGAAGATGTGCGAGGTCCTCTCTTCTTCTTCTCTGCCTTCTCTCGCTCTTCCAGCTCCATGTTTTCACGTTCAATGAGCGTGATCAGTGTGTTACACCTTCTCTGAAGCTCCTGCGTATGCACACCCATTAAGATATAAAGTTAATAAATATGTGAACTTCGTGAGAAAAAAAAACGAATTTAATATGACCATTATTCGTTAACATGTGCTCCAAAAACTCACCATTGCTGTGCGGGATTTGAGAAACCAATCGAAGCGAAACTGGGGAGAGTTGCGTATGCACTGGCGCAGCTCATCGTAAACGCTCTCCTTGTCAAAGCCCAGCTTGTGTAGCATGCAGATGAGAAACCGATCCTCTTCCTCCGTGTAGTTTTTTCCCTTGTTAGTGCCGTAGGAGATTCTGAGTTGGTGAAAAGGTGCCTTATAACGCCCGATCTAGGGAGAAAAAGGAAACGTTAATACATCAAACTTGTATTTGTATGATGACAAAACCCTTTCTGAGATTTACTTTAGAGTCCAATGCTTTCTTGATGCTGATCCTCCTCTGGATTCTGGCTTCTCCTCTCTCGATCTGAGCCATGATCTTCTCGATGTCCTGCAGCTCATTGCAGCGCTCCCAGAACACAGCTGCACACCAACATAAGAGTACCGATCTCAATCCCATGCATTCTGTATATTATTCAGCTACATAGTTAGGACACACAAACATACCCGAATACTCCATGACCTCCTCTGGAGTTTTTCCCTCGACCTCACGGGCAATGTTTTCTATGTCATCTCTTCCCCACTTCTCATTGGCCTTGATGAACTGGTTAAAGTCTCGCTTGGTCCAGATAGTGAAACCCTGTGAAAGGAGACACAAGAGCCACTATAATTAGCACCATCACCTAAAAAAATAAATGTAGTTAAGTTTTCACGTATACACTAGGGCTGCGACGAGTAATCGTGTGTCCCATTAAAAATGCCCCTGAAATCGATTCAGAATCGATTGTTCATGCACAGCTTGTACGTGTACTATGGCATTTGGTCAGTAAGAAGTCCTTATCAATCTAAAATCATTATGAGTCTGAGTCGTTAATAATGTGCATTTAAAATATTCTTTATTATCATGAAAATACCTCAAAATTTTTGAAGAACAGCAATATAAATATTCCTATTATTGACATTTCCTGGAATAGGGTTTGTAATGCTGCTACTTCTGTGGCACAAAGGGAGTTTCTGAACAAGAGCGCCCCCTGGCTGCAGGATTTCACCGTAATAATTAAAATGTATTCATTGAGAAAACGCGCATTTGCACGATTAATCGTTACAGCCCTTGTATACATGAGGGTCCGCATATACGTGAAACAAATTTCATCATTAGAATAGTATGCGCGCTGTTGGATTTTTGTAACTGCGTGTAGGTCGCTCATGTAACGTACAGAAGAATATAGTATGTAGCCCAGGAGATGCATTGCATTGGTCGCAACATGCATGGGTCAAACGTCTGTGTACATGTATGAGTCAAATAAACTAGGCTGTGCATGCGCTAATGTTAGTGTACACAAAAAACTATACTCTGGGCCTTAAACATGAAAGGCGATTTTCATTAACTGTGACTGCAGGTTAACTCTTAATTAAACACTTGGTGATCCTTATTTTTTTAACTCTTTTCCCGCCATTGACAAGTTATCTAGTCAATTCTTAGAAAATGCTTCCGTGTCAAATGACGAGTTTTTACGGCCATCCATATTTCCACTATTATCCACTATTTTGCGCTCTTACACAACTTATACACAATAAAGCATCCACTGATCCAAAATCTTGTGTATGTTTTGATTATAGTTCTTTATCTGATCTCTAACAAAAGTCCTTTACAAAAATGCAATTATTTCAGCTTTTTGCCCAAAATTTGGTATTTTGAAGAAACCTACCCATATTGAGAGGTGATAAAAGGAGAACAAATGAAGATAGGATTAAAACGTTTTGGGTTTTTTTAAAAGCAGGTGGTCTTCTTTCATTTGATATATTGTAAGTTTATATATTTAAAGAAGAACATTTTCTAAAAAGCATTAAACTTTTGTGAAAATCAAAAATGGCAACTTTTTTTTAAACGTTGGTGGGGAAAGAGTTAAAAGCAATACATGAACTCATATCTAACACAAGCATGTGGCACAAGCCCTGAAAAGTGAAGCAAAAACGTCTTGATCACCCCCCAGTGACTGGTCCCAGTATAGGTCATAAACCCCATGTTATTCAATAGAGACAGAGCGCAGCGCATCATAACCTGAAAACAACGCCCACTGGGGGGGAAACAATCCAACCGTCTCCATTAACTTTGTATTGCGAGAGGCCGCCTCCTTGTCATTTCTGGCTTATAACAAAAAAACTGAATAATGCCTAAAAGCTGCTGTGTGTACAGCTAACAAGCCAAAAAACCCAGAAATAAGTTTTTATAAGCTGTCGAGCCGTAAAACTCAGCCTTTGAGGAGAAAAAAGTGGATCGCTGACTGCGTTTCCCCTAGTGGACGCAGATTCGTTAAAAGTAGTACTATGAAAAGTTGCCCATTTCCACTTTTATGTCTTTAAACGCTCGTTTTTTGAGGTCGAAAGCTTATAAAAACGTATTTACAGATTAAACTTAAAAACAGAACAATACCCATAAAAGCTGCTGTGTGACAAGGCGCACAGCCAACAAGCCAAAAAAACAGAATTAAGTTTTTATCAGAAAATCCACTTTTTTCTCCTTAAAGACTGGGTTTTACGGCTCGACAGCTTATAAAAACGTATTTCTGGGTTCTTTGGCTTGTTACCTGTACATATTGTCACACAGCAGCTTTTAGGCATTATTCTGTTTTTTGTTATAAGCCAGAAATGACAAGGAGGCGGCCTCTCGCAATACTAAGTCAATGGAGACGGATGGATTGTTTTCCCCCCGGTGGGCGTGGTTTTCAAATTTGCATAACTGCGCTCTGTCTCTATGGCACTTGAGACCAACTAAACAATTTAATTACACTACGATTCAATCTTTTTTTTTTCCGAAGCTGGTTTCTGTCATTTACTGTAGTTTTTTATCACACTAATGTAAATTCAAGTGTTTGTTTTTAAAGTAAGTTTAGATTTAGTATGATATAAAAATGGTGGTGTCACGTCATGATTGATAGCTGTGATATGAACATTCTGCAAGAGCGAGGCCTTGGTTTTGCGTCTTTACTTCCTGCTCACTTCTACGCAGGACTGTTCCCAAAATTACTACTGCGCAAACTGAAGACCCAAGATGTCAGCGCCATATCGGGACACTGATGGCTTCACTTTTCACCAATGGAAGAAAGCGAACGGGTGTTGTCCATCTTTTATTTTTCAGTCTATGATCTAACACAACAAGCCCTGTGTTTCTTTTTGTACAAAGTCAAAAGGTAAAAATTTTTGGGGAAAAATGTTGTTTCTAAAAACAAGTAGCCTCACCCAACCTCATGTTATTCTTCGTTTCATTAAGAAACGTCTCGCATCTCCCTTTAGGAGACATTTACCTGTGAAAGGAGGTTCTCCTTCTCCTCTAGCTCTTCCTCATTAAGTGGTTCTGCTTCATCAATCTTGGCCTGTTCCTCCTTCTGCGCTTGGGCCGAGTTGGGGAGATCTGGGTTTCTTGGCACCTGTTAGCATTGTGACATTCTGCATTATAAACTTGAAGATGACAGCTTCTGTAAAGAGTTTCTCATAACTTATTTTGATCTGATCTCGACCCCAAAACGTAGACCCACCTTGTAGCCAATAGTTTTCCTGTAATACAAGATCTCCTTCTCCAGCAGCTCGAAGAGCCGAGGAGGAAAGAACTGAAAGTCTTGAACATTGGGCTGTTTGGGAGGACGAGGAGCCTGTGGGAAGAAAATTACGTTTCATTATAACTGCTTGAAGTTTAATTCATATATCCATTCACAGTAAGGGTACTAATTTTACTCATACCTTTGGTGCTTTAGGCTCACTGACACGCAGGGCCTCTCTAAAATAAGCGTCCACAGCATAATTCGCCTTGCGTTCTCTTTTGGGTGGTTCAATCCAGTTAGTGATGACCTGATTTACAAAAAAATAAGTGAACTAGTATCAACGTCTTAGATACAAATTGGCCACATTACTGGGTTTACAGGTTAAGCACTAAATTGTTAAAATGAATGCATGACCTTCTTCTTTTCTCTGTAATCTTCACCCTCAAAATTGTACACACTGTTTTCGGTGTCCATCGTGAAGTTCCTCAGTGTGCCTTCTCCAAGATTGGCCAGCTTTTCCTTCATCTCCATGGTCTAAAATATATGCATAGTTCAATAACATGTTAGAGAATCCCACAGCTTTAATTAGCAAGACCCATAATACTGATGACATTTGTGTGTATTTAGTCACACCTTCTTCTCTCCTCTTTCCAAGATGGCATCGATGTCTTCATCGGTGATCTCGCTCTCCTTAGAAGCAAACACGTGAGTGGCACCGTGTCGAATGATGTTCAGCATCTCATCCTTGCCCAGTTTGTTCATGCTAGGATCTACCAGTCTGCCTATTAAGAGCAATAGAGATTAATTTAATTGAGGCTCAATAGGTGCCAAACCTTTTTTAAATTTAGAATTGGCAAAGCAATTTGTATTTGTTTACTGGGTAAGACACATTTTTAATATTTTATTTTTAGCATACCTTGCTGAATGACGATGGAGTCCAAGCGAAGTTTCATTTCGGCACGCTCCACGATTCTTTCCTCGACCGTATTTTCTGTGATGAAACGGAATACGCGCACCTGTTTCTTTTGACCAATCCTATGGGCACGGTCCTGAACAAAAATACCATCCAATGTCAAATATTTTTGCTTAAGTGGACATTTAACCAAAATTATTGTAGTAAAACATTATTATTACTCAATATTCTGTTAAAATTTTAGACTGGGCTCAAAAAACATCATGAATGAACAGCTGTCACAACGAAAGTGGATCAAAAAAAAAAAAAGTGTGCACGCAGTTCACATTTGATTCAACCTAAATTAGTCCGAGTTCACTTTATAAAAAATACAATGTGTGAGAGGTTTGCTATTTAGGGCTGTCACAATGATTAAATAATCGTCTCATCTCATGATTTCAGATCACCGCAATTATTGCACATTTCTTTAAAAAACACAAGGGGGAGCTGCAGCGCATATATAAATTAGACCGTATCAGATGGCGCTCTTTAACTAACAGTGTAACGCGATACATTGCAAAGCCATTCAATACAGTGGAAAAAACAGCATTTAAAGAAAAGCTGCAACACTTTTTCAGGTAAAACTGTTCTGTTATAATCAGTTTATTTTGATTGCATTTTGACACTTTATTGTGTTTATTATATGAAGAATTTTCAGTTTTTGAAAGATATATTCATTAAATAGTTACTTTTAAATTTTGTTATGTTTATTAATATTTACTTCCAGGTAAACCTTGCAAAATATTTAATTTAAATAATCACAACGTGTGAAAATTATTTCATGAACAAACAAAAAAATATGAGAATTAAATGTCAATGCAATAAAACAGACAACTAATCGTCACAATTGTCAAAGCCCTTATTAGGCAATTAAAGGAATATTTCATTTTCTTAAAAGAAAAATCCAGATAATTTACTCACCACCATGTGATCCAAAATGTTGATGTCTTTCTTTGTTCAGTCAAGGAGAAATTATGTGTTTTGAGGAAAACATTGCAGGATTTTTCTCATTTTAATGGACTTTAATGGACACCAACAATTAATACTTAACACTTAACAGTTTTTTTTCAACGGAGTTTCAAAGGACTATAAACGATCCCAAAGAGGCATAAGGGTCTTATCTAGCAAAACGATTGTCATTTCTGACAATAAAAATAACAAATATACACTTTTAAAGCACAACTTCTTGTCTAAATCCCGTTGTGATGCACTAGCGTGAACCCACGCAATACGTCATCACGTCAAGAGGTCACAGAAGACGAACGCGAAACTCCACCCCAGTGTTTACAAGCGTCTTCAAAGAGGACCGTTCCTACGTTGTTGTATGTCAACTGATACTAATTAATGTCTTTGTGTCAGTTTATTGTTTACAATGGTCCGCAAATGTGCGTTTTATATATGTAACATGTGACCTCCCTACGTCACTACGCATTTACGTTAGGTCGCGCTGGACCGGACCTAGACGAAACGTTGTAGTTTAAAAGAGCATATTTTTTATTTTTCTTGTCAAAAATGACAATCGTTTTGCTAGATAAGACCCTTATGCCTCGTTTGGGATCGTTTATAGTCCTTTGAAACTTTGTTGAAAAAAACTGTTAAGTGTTGAGTTAAGTATTAATTGTTGGTGTCTATTAAAGTCCATTAAAATGAGAAAAATCCTGCAATGTTTTCTTCAAAAAACATAATTTCTTCTCGACTGAACAAAGAAAGACATCAACATTTTGGATGACATGGTGGTGAGTAAATTATCTGGATTTTTCTTTTAAGAAAATGGAATATTCCTTTAACCGTCAGCTAAATTTCATAACCGTGACAGCCATATTGCCATTTTCATTTAAACTCTGAAATTACACCAATCGTTCTGCTTTATTCGGTGACCAACATGCGTATGAAAGCTAGACAACACGGTCCATAGCTTGTAGATCAACTTGAGGATTCCAGTCCGAGTCGTAGATGATGACGACATCAGCAGTCGCCAGATTGATACCGAGACCTCCGGCTCTGGTGCTCAACATGAATAAAAACTTTGAGCTGTTGGGCTCATTGAAAGCGTTGATGGAGATCTGCAGGCCACGAGAGAAGACGCCACATTAACACCATGTTAAATTAGTACCCACACCAAGAGGGTATGCATAAACTTCATACCTGTCGCTCCTCATGGGGTGTCTGTCCATCCAGACGGCAGTAATTATAGTTTCGCCACATACAGTAATCCTCCAGGATGTCAAGCACCCTTGTCATCTGACTGAAGATCAGAACCCGGGAGCCTGTGGGAAAGGGCACATCAACAAAAGCATGAGTAACTATTATGCAGGTCAACTGATGGAGATTGTCACACTGTAGTAGATCTAGGGCTGTCACAATGATTAAATAATCATCTCATAGCAGTTGTTTGACCTCATCGTGATGATTTCAGCTCACCGCAATGATTGCACATCTCTCTAAGAAACACAAGGGGGAGCTGCAGCGCTTGTATAAACAAGACAGTATCAGTTGTGTTATCTGTATTAATATTTACTGCCAGGTAAATCTTGCAAAATATTTAATTTAAATAATCACAACACTGTTTCTGAAATAATTTTTACACAAAGAAAAAAATGTAAGAGAATTAAATGTCAAAGTAATCAAACAGACAATTAATCATCACAATTTATTAGACAATTAACTCTCAGCCAAATTTCATAATTGTGACAGCCCCAAGTAGATCCCATTTCGGTGGACAGAACTGTTATTTACACAACATGAAGAAAAAAACACTTATAGCGGCATTCATCAGGTATTAATTTTCACCTTGCTCTTTGAGTTTAGGTAACAGCTTGTCCAGAACCACCATCTTGCCACCGTTGACCACCAGGTGGAGGTCGGTGGTGTAGGGCGGGCCAGGCTCCGCCCCATCAAACAGGTAAGGATGATTACAGCACTTCCTCAGCTGCATCAGTACATTCAACAGACGCATTTTGTCCATCTTACCAGCAGAATTCAGAATGTCAATATCCTTCATCAGAATCTTAGTGTACCTGAAGTCAAATAACCAACAGGGGTTATATTTCTGTTGCTTTCTTATCTCCAAATGATATAGAAAGTATGTGTTTTATGTAGCCCCATACCATTCTCTTTGCATCTTGCTGAGCCCGATATACATCTTGATCTCCTTTTTGGGGAGGAGCGATTTCTCCACATCTGCTTTGATACGTCTCAAGAGGAACGGACGCAGCACCTATCCAATCATAAGATTTGTTAGTGATGTTTTGAAACTTAATAACATAAAAAAAACTTTCATATACTTTAAGTAGAAGACCAGTGTTGTGCTTCAGAAATAAAATAACTTTTAGGGTAAAAAATTTAGTGTCACACATAAGAAATCAATTGAATTACGAACTCACAGTATGTAAACGCTCCACCAACTTCTGGTCTCCCAGACAGTTATTGGTGTCAAACCAGGCATCGAAATCCTGAATAATGAGAAATAAAAGATCACAAAACTATACATGTAACCTACATATAACAGCTTCAAGAAGTGCATATAAACCAGCAACTAATGCTTGATGACAAAACTCTTAACAGTGTAAGAAAGCCAAGCGTGAGACCTCAGAAGAGTTGAAGACATCAGGTAGCAGGAAGTTCAGTAGAGCCCACAGCTCGTGAAGGTTGTTCTGCAGCGGCGTTCCGGTTAGCAGCAATCGATTTGTCGTCTTGAACTCTCGCACGATCTCTGAAAGCTGAGAAAAATGTCTCTTGCTGTTAGCTGTATGTTTATGAAACAAAAACTTGTTTTTGTTGCAACGTTATCTCATGTTCACTTCTAAATTACTTTCACAACCATTTTAACCCCTAAATTATCAACTACCCTTTTTGAGTGGGAGTGCGAAAAAGTTGCACCTTGAAAATAAATATAACCGTTGCATTCTTTAGTCTAGAAGCCTAATCTTGGTCTCTTTTTAAAGAAGACAATAAGGTTTTTTACTAAGGTGTATGTAGTTGTTATTATTAAATTAAAAAGCTGTTATAGCAGTTTAAGCTAATTTTAATAAATATATACTTGATTGCATTTTTTTATTTTATATTTAAAAAAACTACAAAAATGAAAATGTTTCATGCCCCAAATGCTGAAAAAATAAAGCCATAAGTCTCAACTAGGGATGCACCGAATATTCGGCCACCAAAAATTTTCGGCCGAAAATGGCCCAAAAGTGGATTTTCGGTTTTCGGCCGAAAGACTTTTATCACCGAAAAAATACGGCCGAAATAATGTGATGACGCAAACAGAAACCACGACCTGCACGTGCTTGTCTGAAGAAACATATCTGCGGTGTGGACTAGATTTTTCTTAAACCCGCGTCCGCCGAATTTCTGACCAGGATGCCCGCAACCTGTGAGTTCCACTCCCGCCCACGCCCGTAATGTTTGCGGTCAAACCCGCGGATTTTCTCTGGGCATGTGTGTACAGTATTCACAAGCTCCGACTAAACATTCGTTCAGATTAACATCCAGAATAACAGACATGAAACATGATTGCTTTTAAAGTTAGGGATGTGGACGTAAGGTCAAATATTCGATCTGCAATAATAATTAGAATGGAAAAAAAATGATATTCAAATGGTTTTAATCCGCCACCGCAGCATTACGGCTACTGCTCATTTAATCCTTTTTCACTTCACCTGTGCGGTCTTTTAAAGACTTTAATGTAAAATATACATGAAAATTAATATGTATGTATTTCTGATTGTTTTGGTAATTCAGATTGCAGACTAATTCAAGTGTTTAGAGTTTTAATGCCGGGTTTTTGACGTGCTTCTTCGCCGCCGCATCAGCGTACATCATGAGAGATTTGTTAGCTTCCTTATATAGCCTAGTTTATTTTGTTGTTGAAACGACACGAGACACACATGGAAAGCGAAACGGAGAACATTTATTTTATCTGTGGATATGGTTTTAACGAACCCGATAACTGCAAATGCCGTAACAGCAAACAATAGATCTGTTTTGTGAAGTGTTGTTAAATTAAGCTCGTAACTTTGCACCCTCAGCAATAATGTATCAAGCCAGCTTGCGTTATTTGTAACATAATATTAAATTCAGATATATTTGTTAGATCCGTTTGTTGTTCTCACTGGATAACAACAGAGCAGAGTTTTTTCTGCAGCTGGCATTAATGAGAAAAACGGGTTTCACCGGAGAAGGTAGGCTAAATATGATTTTCTTTCTAAACAAAAACATGTCAGACTAAATAAAGAAGATATTCATATTTGACTGAGCCTTCGATCTATGCGGGTTTTAACGTGCATTAAAATGTCATAATTTTTTTATTAGCATTTTGTAACATTAACGTTAAAACAAAACCACAACTAGCACATCTCAGTTTTTAAATGTATATACTGCATGGCAAACAAGCAGCACCAAAGGATTAATTAAACAAACAGTTTAACTTTTAACAACCTGATGTGTCAATAGCCTACTCACCAGTTTTTCCAGACGTGAGGCAGATAGCCTATATAACTGAAGTTGGGTTTGTTTATGCCACATGTTGTTTGGCTTAATTTTCTTCTTAAATTGTGTGTGTTGACTCCATTTCTATTACACGCAAAAATACCATAAGTGCAATGGTAATACTAATAATTGGCATATTTTCTTTCGGTGTTTCGGCTTTCGGTTTTCGGCCTTGGTTTCCTCTTTTTCGGTTTTCGGTTTCGGCCAAGAATTTTCATTTCGGTGCATCCCTAGTCTCAACTAGTTTTGATCCAATGTTTTTCAAATTAAAATCACAAAATTGTTTTACCAACAAAGGCCACTAGGTGTCATTAGTTTGCTGCATACTATTGTCATAAATTAATAAATAACTGCATTATTATTGCTAAAAGGTTTAAATATATGAAAACTACATTCTTAGAGCTTTCTACTGACATATAGGTTGTCAAGATTGTTGAACATTTATAATAGGATATTAGTGTTATAAACATGTAATAACAACTTGGGCCCACCTGGGTGCCCATGACATTTTAGAAAATTGCTCTCAGTATCTCTCTCAAAATTGTGATAAAATATGAAAATTACATTCTTAGTGCTTTCCAAGTTAAGTTAAGATTTTTAAAGGTTTATAATAGGATATTAGTGTTATACATGTGTAATAACTTGGGGGGCCTTGACATTTTACAAAACTACTCACTACATCATTCTTTTTGCAAAATGTGAATGAAAAATAACAACACGCTCAGAGCTTTTCAACAATATAAAGTTAATTATACAGTTATAGTCTATTATTGGTAAAATAGTTACGTAAACAATTTGGGCCCACCTGTGGGCCTGTGACAGGGGTTAAACATTCCCTTACACTAGAAATGTAAATGCAAACCTTAGATTTTTCATTCTTGATACGGTGGGCCTCGTCAATAACCAGGTACCTCCAGTTGAACTTTTTGAAGACGGCTCTTTCAATAATAACCATCTCATAGGAGGTAACGCACACATCCCATTCACCTGGCAACAGCGTGTCACGAATAAATGCGGTCTGCAGACAGAAATCAAGATTAGATAGACAAAGACAAGACATGTAGACAAACATAAGTGTGACCAAATCTTATTACATGGTACGAGTCATTTCACATTAAGGTAACAATATTAAAGGGATAGTTCGGCCAAAAACGATATTAAACCCATGATTTACTCACCCCCAAGCTGTCCGAGTTGCATATGTCCATCGTTTTTCAGACAAACACATTTTCGGATATTTTAGAAAATATTTTAGATATTTCTGTTCATTAAATGTTATGTTACGGGGTCCAGCAATAGTCCACGACCTTCAAGTCCAAAAAAGTGCGTCCATCCTTCACAAATTAAATCCAAACGGCTCCAGGATGATAAACAAAGGTCTTCTGTGGGTGGTCCGTGCGGTGTTTTTGTGGAGATGTCCATGTTTGAAGTGTTGTTGACTTTGTAAACTGGCTTCCGGTAGCGCCGCCATTTTGGAGTGATGCGCATTCAGGATGAGAGCTTACGCAGCGTACAGAGTTTCTCTGCTGCTGCTCGGTGCCCCCGCCCTCCGAATTTGTCATACGTCACTAAGAAAAGTGCGTACACTACGCTAATCCTCTCTCCTGAGTCTAGGAGGGCGGCGCTACCGGAGGCTAGTTTGTAGAGTTAATAACATTTTAAATATGGATATTTCTACAAAAACACCGCACGGATTACCCACAGAAGACCTTTGTTTATCATCCTGGAGCCGTTTGGATTTAATTTGTGAAGGATGGACGCACTTTTTTGGACTTGAAGGTCGTGGACTATTGCTGGACCCCGTAACATAACATTTAATGAACAGAAATATCTAAAATATTTTCTAAAATATCCGAAAATGTGTTTGTCTGAAAAACGATGGACATATGCAACTCGGACAGCTTGGGGGTGAGTAAATCATGGGTTTAATATCGTTTTTGGCCGAACTATCCCTTTAACAATACCACATTTGCAAGATTCTTAAGCAGGAAATTCAACAAAACTTTTTGTAAACTGTGGTAAAGCCTATTTTTGGACATTTCTTTTTTTATCAAGTATATTTTATCATATATAAGACAAGCATTCTTTTAAATTTCTTGTCCAAATAAATGCCTGACTTACTCTTTCGTTCCTGTCACCGATGAGGCAGACGGCTCTCAGAGAGGGAACCCAGCGCTTGAACTCATTCATCCAGTTATAAAGAGTGGACTTGGGCACCAGAACCATGTGAGGTCCAGGAATGTTTCTATAATGCTTCATGTAGCCCAACAGAGAGATGGTCTGCAAAGTCTTACCGAGACCCTGAGAGGACACACGATATTGTCAACAATGTTTTAGAGATGAAATGGGGTTTTCGGTAGTGAATTTTACAAACAAATTGTAAAGTATGCTCAACAAATGGTATGGTTTAAATGAACAAGATACTTCTAACTAATGAAACATGAGTTGAGCGTAACTAAAAAAGGCTTTTTACAAAACCCCATACATTTCAAGACATTGTAATCCATGATAGTTTGACAGTGTCATACCATTTCATCAGCAAGGATACCATTGATTCCATTCTCATAGAGTGAAATCAGCCAGTTCAATCCACGGACCTGGTAGTCTCTCAGTTTGCCGGTTTTCACATCTATCATTGGTAGTCCAAGGAAAGGTTAATAAAGGTCGTTAATAAAAGACAGACTGACACAAATAAGGTAGCATTAATAAACTATTTTATGGGTTTAAAATTAACCCAAAAGCTTTTAAAGGCGGGGTGCATGATTTTTGAAAAACACAAAAGAGAGTCGGCCGAGTACCAAAACACACTTGCAGTCAATCAGCAGTAAGGGGCATGTATATTAACCGACATTGTTGCCTGGTTGTGTATGTGTAGGCGGGTCTATCAAAAGAAGGTCCAGATTTTATTGGGGTAGGAGCGTGTTTGTTTAGGTAATTTCAAATACCAACATTGGCTTTCAGAGATCATGCACCCCGCCTTTAATTGCCATGTTTATTTTGCAGGTGTCCGATGTGCGTTTAGCTCATATGAAGGCGAGTCGTCGAAACGTGTGCAAATGCTGGTGGCCTTGTTGCTCTCACTCAGAAGCTCCTCGTCTTCCTCCTGCTCGGTGCGGCGATGGCGATTACTAAAGAGAGATCAATTAGAGAGATCAGTCATGAAAAACTGATGCAATTCATTGCTGGTTTGTTTATGAAAAATCCTCAAAACACAGACAAAATGAGAGGATACACAAAAGTCGATTGAAACCGAATAGGGAAACTCACTCTCCGGCAGACAGCAGATTCTGCTTTTCATCTTTTTTAATGCGAGGACGGCCAGGTTTCATTTTTAGAGGTGAGGTTGGGGTCTTCTGGGCAGCTGGTTGGATGAAATGAGCGAACACTTCAGTCTGCTTTAGGAGGTACTCAAATCTGTTGGTCCGGTCAGTTTGCTGTCAATACAAATCATTAGAAGTTACTCAACTTTCAGAGAGCCCCACACAATGACAACATGCATATATTAGGTAATAATAATATATCATAAGTAACTAAAGTAAATGCATTACCAGTTTCTCATCATATCCACCCGGCTGCTCTGACTTTTCCGTCTCTAACTGAGATGACGACGACTGGACTTCACTATCCATCACTATATCGGATGCTTCGTCATGCCCGTTTTCTGAAGCCTCATCCTTAAAGAAACAACAAGTGACACCACATCATTTGACTAAACAAAGCCAAACATTTCAAAGTTCAATCAAGAAGAAAACAGGTCAAATTGACATTAAACACTCATGGTCAGTCTAGGTATAGAAAAGACTAAATAAACAGAAAATAAACTAACAATATCCTAAATAGTTTAATTGGACGCGTTGCCGCGGGCCCGAAGTTAACTTCCGGTCTGACTAGTGAATGAACTGATCTGACGCTGATAAGAATTTAATAAAAGATTATCATAAAAGTAGTGGCCAACAGTAACGCACAGTTTCTCAAAATATTGTAAACATATTGAATGACTTCGTTATATTGATTGCAAAATACCTACGTTTAAAAATAAACAAAAACACAACGAATAAATGGCATTGTATGATCGATCTTTGCGATATTTCATCGCACCAACGGCATCCATGTTCAAAAGAACACAACACGAAGTTGTTTCAAAAGAAAACAATGACAAATAAACTTTATGTTCAATACAATAAGAGTAAATATTTTGATTCGTTGATTAACTAAATTTTGATCAAGGAACCACACAAAACTTTGCCATTTTTATTTATTTACATTACAAAAAATCCACCAACAATGAAGTGTGATTCAAGACAGTTCTGGATGTCAGCGCGCGTGAAGATGGACGCCGAGAGGCTCTTCTATTCATTTCAGCCGGAACAATACAAGCTAACAAAAACTTTCAACTCCCCACTCGAAATACGCGCGTAATTGATCCATTTACACTTTATTTACAGCTTCAAAGTCCGCGTTTTACACGGTATACATTAGAAGAGGATCGTGAGTGGGATAAGATGAGAAAAGAACCGCTCATCCTCCGCCGGACCGGCCAGGTCGAGTTGGCTCGGTTCTTCCCGCTGCTGCTCCATGCTGCTTTCTGTTTCGGACATAATTCGCTGGCAGAATCGCGTAAATCACTATAAACACAAGTAATTCCGGGTACAGTGAGCTTGAAAAGACGAAAAAGTAGATAGGGTTGATTAAGAAGTTCGAAAATATTGCCCAAATAGAGCAAGCAGACCACGCGTCATTCACGGCCCCCGGCTTTTCTGTTGACACTGTTCCCGCAAAACGGGCCCGGTTTCAAACTATCGCGAGATTTTAGACTCACTGTACGTCATTGGTACGCGATATTTTGTAACTTTTTACATTTTTAATGGATAAAGGTTTGGATGTTTCATTTGACGTATTAAGAAAAGTATAAAATGTAGTAACAGTGTAAGTGTAAATTATTGCATTTAATCACAAAGCTATTTTTTAGGATTTAAGACGCAGTTGTTATACATGGCACCTATGAAAGACCTATCAAAATATTTTACAACTATTGTGCATTTTATACTGAACAATTACTAGTAAATGTTTCATTGTGTATGAGTGTGCTGTTTATTAAATAAAAATATATTAGAAAATAATGTGTATTTCCAAAGAAGTCAAACTTTTTTTTAACATTCATTCGTTATTTTGTGTGTGTTACCTCTTATAATGTTTATATTGTTATATTTGCTTTAAATGTGCATGTTCTCCTGGCAAAATATAAACAAAAAATAAAGTACAAACTTCAGACTTTACATATTATACCATACTCTGTACCATTGTATATAACATGCAATATGTTTCTGGTGACACAATTTAGTGTTAATTGTAAACAACAATATAATCATAAATCATACTTTGCTGGGGAAATAAGGGTTTGACTAAATTCAAGCGGCGTGCCATCTCTTTAAGCTCGTGTGAGCGCGTCAGGAATCTTGTGCCGTGTGTCAGCGCGCGCGGCGTCTCGCGCAACAGAATTGAACGAGATCTTTTTTTAACACATATACATGTTCCGTTTTCAGGTAAACGTTACTTTTCTTGACATCATAAACGCTTTATTTGCGATATTTTAAGTTCAGGTCGTGTGAGGATTAGTATTTTGAAAGCTGTATATTCAGATTGAGAGAAATATAGGGCTTTGTTTTCGACAACTGTTAGCAAGCTAAACGTGCTTGGGATGCCCACCATTGCTCTCACCGGCGTTTACCTTTAATAAGCTTTATTTTCCACTTCTTAAAATCTGGAATAAGCATCTGTCCATGGCAAGTACTGGCGTTTTGCGTTTAGTGTCGCCCAGATGTGCTATATTAAACATTTGGCCCTGTTAGCATGTTAGCGAGGCCATGCTAGTGCGTCAACTAGTAACGTTAGAGCAATGCAAACGTTTCAGCTTCAGTGTCATTGCGTGAATATCTTAAATTCACATGATATATATTATGATGTTGGCAGGCCAGCTGAGGTTTGTAATGGTTTTCTGTAATTTTAGCTTTTATGAGCACTTTGCAGTTTACTTGTTCAGCATTGGAAACGTGTATACACCCTATCCTAGAGTTTTAAGAAGTGACTGAGCAATGCCTTTTTTAGTTGTTAGAATAAATATTTACAATAAATCAGATAAACACACCCAGATTAGTGCATTTACATGTAACATGGTTGTTTAAGGTCAGTACAAGCACAGGTAACAGTACTACTATACAGAATGGCTACAGCAGCATCATTTCCTATGACCACTATTTTATCTACTACATTAATCTCCTCACTTAAGTATGACATATGCTGCAAATTTACTGTTTATTTCATGTGTCTGTTCTGTCATGTAGTCCTTGGATGATGACTGCACCCTGGAGGAGGAAGGGTTGGTAGAGGAAGAAGATGAAATTGACCAGTTCAATGATGACACTTTTGGTGCAGGAGCAATCGGTAAGTTTGATAGTTGTTTGTAGTAGGGTAAAGTAAAGTATCTAAAGTATGATGGTCAAGGTAATAATAACATCATGTGATATCAAGAAACAGTTTATTGTGGATGCTCTTGATGAGCCACACGATAGGATGCTATTTATATGTTTGTTCCCTGGGTGTAAACCCTTGCATTGCAATGCAATGCTGTACCGTTTGATCTACGGGAACCTTGCAGAAACAAAACTAAGCCTTAATATAAACAATAGTAACTCTAATGGCGCTTTTCCAATTGATAGTACAACCTGGTACGGCTTGGTGCAGCTCACTTTTAGGGTTTTCTTCCCTGTGTACGGTACCTAGTACCTGATACATTTTTTACAGGGTTCCCACGGGTCCTTGAAATCCTTGAAAGTTTGTGAATCTGGGGGAAAATTCAAAGTCCTGGGAAGTTTTTGAAACATACATACATATACAGGTCATTGAAAGTGCTTGAATCTATTTTATGCAATACGTTTTCTGGAAAAAAAATCCATATTTTTCCCTGTGTAGTGTAGGATCATAAAAATTCTAGACTTTTTAAGCACACGTGCTAAACTGTTCGCTTTAAATGCTTATATCTTCTGTATGCGAATGTTGATTCATACCAAAATGCTTTTTTGCATAGTTGTGTTTGACAAATGAAAACGTCTCTGGTTACGTACGTAACTGTTGTTCCCTGAGAAGGGAATGAGACGCTGCGTCTTCATTGCCATACCTCCTGCGTCCCTGTAACGCCATTTTTGGCAATATTTCAGATAGTGATATACTTCCTGCACCCTGTCTTTGTCGTTAAGCCTCACCATTGGTTGAATTTGATATACACATTCAGACGCACTTACCACTGGATGCGTCCCCCAAAGTGTCACCGCAGTGACGGAGCGTGAGTTCCCTCAAAAGGGAACTTTAACATAGTATCTTAAAAGGTAACACGATGTAACCTTGCTCTCACTTGAAAATGGTCCCCACATTTAGTCCTTGAATTTGAGGGTATTTAACCTGGAAAGTCCTTGAAAGGTCCTTGAATTTGAAGTTAACTTAGGTGTGGGAACCGTGTTTTTAGTGTACCACCTAAAACAGTACTAAAACGGTTGCTTTAGTAGTGACATGATTACGACGTAGCGAGCGAAATACGAAATAAACAATGGAGGGCAAAATCATCGTCGCTGTATGTGGACACCCGGAGCTGTACGACACACCTTCGTACTTTCATAAAAATATGAATAAAAAGGATTTTGCTTGAAAGAAAGTGAGTGAGGAGTTCTGATAAGTTGTAAAAAAAAGCTAGCTGAAGCCGTTATATTGAGCGTATTCACGTCTGAACTTTACGCACGAAAGATGCGTGTTAAAGGAATAGTCTACTCATTTTCAATATTAAAATATGTTATTACCTTAACTAAGAACTGTTGAATCATCCCTCTATCATCTGTGTGTGTGCACGTAAGCGCTGGAGCGCGCTGCGACGCTTCGATAGCATTTAGCTTAGCCCCATTCATTCAATGCTGCCATTTAGAGATAAAGTTAGAAGTGACCAAACACATCAACGTTTTTCCTATTTAAGACGAGTAGTTATACGAGCAAGTTTGGTGGTACAAAATAAAACATAGCGCTTTTCTAAGCGGATTTAAAAGAGTAACTATATTTTATGGTGTAATAGCACTTTTGGGAGTACTTCGACTCGCCTGAAAAGTCCGCTCCCCTTCTCACTCTCATAATGGGAGAGGGAGGGTGTTACTGCGCCGAGTCGAAGACTGAAAATGAGTAGACTATTCCTTTAACTAAAAATGTTCAACTACGCGCGTATAGCGCAATTTATTGATGATTGGTCAGAGATAATCATCACCACCAGTTTAATTGCTAGATCATGCAAGATAAGCTTATCTTTGTGCAACTAACATATTGTATATGTATAGACAGTTTCATCGGGCACACGTGCGGTGACGCAATAAGCGTCTGGTCCGAACTTTACTTCCGGTTTCTGTTTGTTTAATGGTCTGACTAGTTGCTAAAACTGAACTCTTACACACATATCTCGTCGAAAATAACAAATGTTTTGGGTTCCTATGTATTTTACATGTTGTTTATTTAGCTTGTTATAGAAAAAAAAACAACTTTAAAAGGACTTTGTTGTTATTTTTTCTTTGCGGAAGTTACGTGATGACCACGAAAGCCGCTTGTTTATTGTTACTGCTGAAACGTCTATATGTTGCACCAACAATTTGGGTGTTGGCAAACATGTTGACTGGACGTATAGCAATATCACCTCAATAAAATAATTTTTTCATCCAGATGATGATTGGCAGGAAGAGCACACCCGCCTTGCAGAACTTGATGCGCAAGTGCGAGACGTACAAGAAGGAGCCAGCGATGCCCCAATTGAGCTTCCTCCTGCTTGTAGCACCACCCAATCTTCCATCGTCCCTCCGCCCTCCTCCTCTCGCCAGTACTCTGACATAGATGAACGGGCAGGGGGTGACCTAGCAGAGTCGCTGAGTCGTTTCATCTTGGGATCGGATCCAGCCATTGCCGGAGTGGGCACGGCCAGCTCGGACCGATCTCACCTTCCTCCTATTCTCTCCGGTCAGAGTCATTCCTCTGCGTTAGCAGGACAGTCTCCTATGCTGCTGGGCTATCATCAACCACATCATCAGCTCCTGCACAGGGGCTCGGCTCCTCTTTCACAGGTTGGTATGATACTTTAATGATTTGCACAATAATCAGATTTATTAATTTTTTATCTTAAACAAATATCCATATACAGTATGCAGATATTTTCTGTTATTTGTTTAATTAACCAATAATTAATGTAGTCAATTCAAGTGAAATTCCTAACATAACTAATCAATATCTTTCTGTTCTTTTCTTTCAATCCTTTCCTGTCAACCTATAGATAAACTCTCACAATATTTGGGAGAATAATATGGGCTTCAGTCCAGGACTTGTTAATAAACCTGAGGTAAAACACTTTTTTTAATAGCTTGTTGTTGTATGGATTGTTGTGTCTCTGTGCAGTTTTCCTAAACTCTTAATTTACTACTTAGGATGGTTCGCTTATGTCTATTATCAAAGCGGTTGGCCTTCCAAAGCAACCTCCTGCCCTGGGCAGAGAGGAGGGGCGGGACTTTTCAGAAAGGGTTCCGCCTCCTCGCTCCTCCTCACCCGTGATTGGCAGTCCACCTGTAAGGGCTGTGCCTATAGGAACCCCTCCAAAGCAGCCCATGAGTCAAATGCTCAATCAGCAGGTAATATGATTAAATAATCGGACACTTTTAAATGTTACGTTTCTGTAAGGGAATGCGTAAAGTTTACCAAACGCATATTGTACCAAAAATCTCTCTGTCTCTATCTTTCACAGAATAATCATCCTTCAGCAGTTCATATAAGAGCCTCCATGCCGCTCCGTTACCCCCCTCCTTTCCCTGAGCGCCTGTCTCCTAACAACCTCCTAAGCATCGCTGTGAGTCCCATTTCACATTTCGTATGAGGTTGATGAATGTTTGTTCATTGTGAAGTTGGTTTCAGCCTCTATTATTTTAGGTATGTCTGAGTTTTGAGATTAACAAAATGAAATGGGGAAAATTTGCTTAATTCGTGTTTTTGTTCTGCTTTTTCAGAATTCACAGTTGTCTCATCATTCATTCCCTGGTGTTAATCATATGCTTTCTCAGATACAGAGACAACAGCTGCTCAACCCTCAGGTGAGGTCATCATGAGTAGGCCCGTAAGATATCTTAAAATAACGTAATATGCATATTGCAATGGTTTGCAATAACTGAATGATTTTAAGACTTCAAAGCGTTATGTTAAGTAAAAGTTTTAGGATAGCAGGGAGACAAAACAAAGTGTGTGATGTTTTTTTCTCCAATTAAATAACTGGCGCTGGACAACTGAGTTTACTTCAATGTTTTGCAAGTACATTTTTATCTATCACAACAAACTAGATATCGCTGGAAATGTTTAAGAATGTAGTTGTTATAAACCTTTTATCAGTAATAATAATGCAGTGACAGTCATTTATTAATTTGTGACAAGAGTGTGCAGCAAACCATTGACACCTAGTGGCCATTGTTGGTAAAACCACTAAAAGTGTAACCGTGGGTTCACACCAGCCGCGTTTGAGGCGTCAAAATCAGGTCTACCGCGTCTAGTTTGCCGCATGAACATTTTGAGTTTACTCGCGCATGAAAGCCGCCCGTGAATTTATAGTCAGAGACATTCACGCGGATATTCGCGTCATGGGAGGGGCTTCTGCGACTCCGCTCGCTTTCTATAATTACGTGCAAATGATGCAGAATCGCGTCTACTGCGCCTCACTAAACGCCTCATTTGCACCTCTCTTCACATTGACTTAACATTAAAGTCACTTGCGCTGGATGGCTCTACCGCGGCTGGTCTGAACGCAGCATAACTTAACTCATTTTTATGAATAAAATATATACTTTATTGCATTATTTTAATTTATTACAATAAATGTAAACTGAAAAATGTTATATTAATGTGAATGTGTACATCACCTTTTCACCCCCCACAATTGTATTTTTTTTTTTTAGATATTTTAAATTGTTTCAATTTTACACACTTAAAGCATTATTGTTCGATTAAAGTAAGTTATCACATAAAAAATTTTTTGGATATCAAATTTGTTTTTTAGGTTTGAGTGAAACTCGGTCATAAATGTTTATTTTTCTGTTAAAAACATCAATAATAGAGTATGTAACATAGTAGAAATTACCGTAGGAGTGTTATTAGAGCTCATCTTGTTTGTCTTAAGGTTGGCCAATTCCAGCGCGGTCCAGTTCCTCCGTTATTACAGGGTGGCATTGGAGGTTTCAGACCATTCTTTGGGCAATCTGGCCCCAGATTGGGTCCCCATGGCCCACCCCTCGGCCACCCCCCTATTATCAGACACAACACCACACACCTCCACCCGCAGCATCGCAGGATGCTAAGCCAGAGGATGCAGAACAGAGGCTCAGGGTGGGTACCATCAGCAGTCCAGGATGAAGCACAGCTTTATGTGACCTTGTGTAATCGTTTCTCTCCTGTTATGATTTGTCCTATCAGTGATCACCTTGGGGGCAGAGGGGTTTTGGAAAGGAAAAACAGAGACCCCTACAGCAATCTGATGACCCAGAGAGAGAAAGAATGGGTCGCTCGAATCCAGATGATGCAGCTACAGAGCACTGACCCTTATCTGGATGACTACTATTACCAGGTGAGGGGTAATACATCCACTTATATACTACATCACTTTCTGTGATGCTGTCTGTATTCTCATAAGAAAAGAGTTGACCCCCTCGTCATCACTACACATTCAATTAAATGCAAAAAAGTATAAGAGTGAAAGAAATGGTGGCCAGTCACAGCTCCTAAAAAGAGCCTTTCCCAATATTCAATTTAAATTGCTATGCAGAAAATGCATGTTTATATTGGAAAATATAGTTGTTAGATAATATAAATTATACAGTTTACAGTTAGCAAAATTAATGTGTATATTATAGCAACAATAGGTGATTATAAAGGGTGTTATATATGTAAAAATATAAACTTAAATCTAAAAAAAATTTAATTGTTGCTAATTTTTTTCCTGAATCTTTAATGGCAGAATTACTATGAGAAGATGGAGAAACGTCAGGAGCGGGACAGGGACAATAAAAAGGAACACGCCACCAAACTCATCACTCCTCAGGTGGCCAAGCTGGAGCACACCTATCGACCAGGTAAAAACATTTATATACCACACAATAATCGTACCTCCATATTAATTGTTTATTAAATTAAGAACTACAGTAACAAAAAATGAGCAGAGAAACGTATGCCTTCCGTCGCTCCTCTATGCGTCTGGCAACCCAAGTGGAAAATGTCTCCAATATGCGGTACCAAGTTCAATCGCTCGAAGTCAATACATACAGCTTCTTAAAGTAGCATTTGTTGTGTATCAGGATGTGATGTAATAGTTGAAATTATATTGTGTCTTATATTGTGTTTGTGTGTGTGTTTCACAGTACAGTTTGCTGGCTCATTGGGTAAACTCACAGTCTCAAGTGTGAACAATCCCAGGAAAATGATTGATGCCGTAGTGACCACCCGCAGCGACGATGAGGTCAGCAGTACAGCCCCCGCTGTTCACTTGTTAAAGAAATATTCCACTTTCACAAAAAAATCTGATAATTTACTTACCACCATGTCATCCAGGATGTTTTTGTCTTTCTTCAGTCGAAAAAGAAATTAAGTTTTTTGTGGAAAATATGCCAGTTTTTTTCTCCATATAATGGACTTTAGTTTTCTTTATAGTTTTAATGCAGTTTAAAATTGCTGTTACAATGCAGCTCCAAAGGCTCTAAACAATCCCAACTGTGGCATAGGGGTCTTATTCAGTAAAGCGATTGTCATTTTCACAAAAAACAGAGTACTTTTTAACCGCAACTTCTTTTGCACTATACGTGTGATGCGCCAGCGCGTCCTTATGTATTACGTAATCACGTCGAAAGGTCACTCTGACGTCGTTGTATGTGGAACAATACTAAGTAACGTCTTTGTGTCAATATATTGTTTAAAATGGCCCACAAGTGTGCATTTCACATATGTAACGCGTGACCTTTCAACGTAATTATGTAATGCGTAAGGTCGCGTTGGCTATATAGAGAAAAATCCTTGAAGGTTTTCCTCCTAAAACTTCATATTTTTTGACTGAAGAAAGACATAAACATCCTGGATAACATGGGGGTGAGTAAATTATAAAAAATTTTAAGTTTAATGTCATGCAGCACTTCTGGGTCCTAGCGATCTCGAATGCTATAGGGAAATCTGGCTAATATACACTGGTTTCATAATGCAAAACTACCAAAAACACAGATCATGATTTTTTATCTCCATAACAAAATTCGAGATGACCAGACATGGACTCATGGATGTGGATTTTTTTATGTATTATTAATATATCACTGTCATTACTGTCCTGTTCTGCAGTGTACAGTGTGAGTTTATCATATTTTTGCTTAGGGACACTCCACTTTTTTTGAAAATATGCAAATCTTCGAGCTCCCCTAGAGTAAAACATTTAATTTTTACCGTTTTGGAATCCATTCAGCCGATCTCCGGGTCTAGCGATACCATTTTTAGCATAGCTTAGCACAATCCATTGAATCTGATTAGACCATTAGCATCCCGCTAAAAAATAACCAAAGAGTTTCGATATTTTTCCCATTTAAAACTTGTCTCTTCTGTAGTTACATCGTGTACTAAGACTGACGGGAAATTAAAATTTTCTATGCAGATATGTCTAGGAACTATACTCTCGTTCTGGCGTAATAATCAAGGACTTGGCTGCCATAACATTGCTGCAGCAGGCGCAATGATATTACGTAGTGCCCGAAAATAGTCCCCAGCTATTGAAAGTTTCCAGGGGGACTATTTTCCGGCACTGCGTGATATCATTGCATTTTTCAAAAAAAGTGAAGTGTCCCTTTAAATATGTAATATCTATAAATAGTGCTCATAAAAGCTGTTTAAATAATATCCTCTATTGAAATGAGTGGAGGCTTGGACCTGGAAACAGTATTCGTTACGTCATGATTTAACAAGCGGATACTTTTGTACTATGATCTCTGCTTGCGTTTCAAAAGGATGTACATGATTAAGATGGACCATTAAATCTAGGCCAGTTTTGCATAATGAATACAAAGTTGCATGTCAGTTAAAAGGCACAGTCTCCACTTAATGTGAACACATGGATGTTTCTGTCATTTTACAGGAGAAACGAGAGAAACAGGTTTGGAATAAAAGACGGCAAATCCTTTACACTGTGGAGAAGGTAAGGGAGTAATGAATATAACCGCTACAGAGCACTGATATCTCAATGCCTCAAACAATGCATAAATAAGCTCTGTGTATAATGTGTTATACAGATGTACAGTCTTCTGCTCGAGGTGCAGGACTTTGAAAAGAAGTTTTTGCAAACCCCCGAACACCAAAGAGACGCCCTGCTTGAACAACACAAAACTCACACGCTGCAACTCTACAGCTCGCTGCGAGAGAAAGAGTGGGCCGACCGGTAAGCACCAACCAACAGCATCATAAAAGTATGTGGTTGACTCCTAAAGAGTCCTGTATAAGATGTTTCTCTCTCTCTTCTAATGCAGGGTGAGCGACGAGCAGTGTTTAATGATCATGTCTGTGCGCAAAGGGAAGCGGCTCATCTCCAGGCTCCTTCCCTTCCTGCCACAGCCGCAGGCTGCTGCGGTCGTCATGGCAATTGCCAGGAACCTTCCAGCCCTGGCTAAGAAAGACCGGCATGACCAGGTACAATGATAGAGCATGTGTATGTCTTAGTTAGTGTGTTGTCAAAGTCCTTTTATAAATGTTACATGCATCTTCTCCTGTAGGTACTGTGTTGGTTGGTGGAACCAGTAGCCGTGGTGATCCAGTCCATGTCGAGTACGTCTCTCACTGATCTCCTTCAAGAGCTTCAGGGCAGTGAAGGACAACTTCCTCTGGTGCTGCAAAATAAGGTACAGCATTCCCATCGTCCAGGCATTATTTGAGTTTTTATCCCACTAAATATCAGTACTGTATTTTAATTGGTCTGTTGTGTCGGTCAGTTTGGCGTGACGCTCCTCTATGTGGTACTGAGTGAAGGCGAGAGGATGCAGAGCTCTGATCCCAACTGTCAGCTCATGGACGATAACCGCTGGTAAACATCTACCTGCACATCACACTTGTTATGATGATAAGCATGAACCTTAAAGCCCCAAATTTAGGATGCAAGAGTTCAAGTACACACAAGCATCCTTTTCATAGACATTTTGATGGTGTTGTATGAATAACAGATGCACAGTTTAGAGCTTTAAAAGTACACTTTTACATGTAAATATCCAAATGTAGTGCCTTATTTAGCTTTAGTAAGTGAATTGAGTAAATTTTTATCTGTTTAGTCGATTAATCGAAAAATAATCGACCGATTAATCGATTATGAAAATAATCGTTAGTTGCAGCCCTAGTGGAATTTTTGGCTTTCTGATGGCTTTCATGTGTGAAGCTGGCTAATGTTTCTCTATTTCTTTTTCCAGGACGGAATTGGTGTTCTCAGTGACCAGAGAGCTTCTGAAGGTCCCATCGTCTGCTCTCTCATCGCCTCTGTTCACCCCTCCAAACCTTGTGTCGTTGTTCTCTCGATATGTGGATCGGCAGAGACTGGAGCTCCTTCAGGAGAAGCTACAGTAAGATGATATGCATCTATTAAAACAAGCTTTAATATCGCACCAACATGTATTAGCGTGATGAAGTTGAGCATTGAGGGAGAAGTGGAAATGATGATTTTTGTTTTTTCTTCCAGGATCACGGCCCTGTCCAGGTAGAAGTTCCTTCAGCTGTCAGACCTGATGAGACTGACTGTTAATGTAGTTGTGAATGAGCAATTTTATGTGTGAATATGTATCGGAGGGCGTAATAATGTCACTTTCTTGTTATTAAAGTTACAATAGAAACAAATGGTAAAATGGCCATCGCCCATAGGTTTGTCAATAAAGGTGATCAGGTTAATGTTTTAGCTTCGATTAGGGAACTCTGAGCAGAGAAGCCAGGAATGAAATCCCTCGCGTGGCAGTCGCTGCTCTCCAGACGATGTTTTCCAGTGAAATGGCTTTAATCATGAAAGCATCAGACTTTATTTATAGTCACGTAGATTTGAGACACTTTAATATCTTAATTTTTCTTAAACGCTGCAGCCTGAGGTGTTACAAAGAGTGACTGTACATATGTATGACTGTGAGTTTAAATGAAGGTTTAAACAAAGTTATTCATTTTTAAATATCTTGACGTGACGCCTGTGTTAAAACATGAAATTAAAACTTTCTATTATACAAAGTCACGCTTAAGTTGTGGTGTTTTTTGTTTTATTAGCTAGTGCTCAGGTTCGTGGAACACGGTATAGGGTTTCTTCTTGAAAGATCTTCAATATCAGACACATAATTTCAAGTAAAGTATGTGATAACCGATATAGATCCTTGAAATTGCTTGAATAAAGCACAAGGTATAGTCTCTTTTTTTACATATACGCAAGAGTACGTGCACAACCTTGCATAGCAAAGTTCATTTGCATATACGACGTGCACTGACGTTCAACGCAGGGCATTGCGACAAATGTCAAAACCTCTCAAAGACTACATATTAATGTACGTGCATACGTGACCTACGTGTACAATGTGCACAAGGTTTTAAAAATCTAATTGCATCACGCGCACTGTATGTGGACCCTCATGTATGCGTAAGTTCGGGCTTTAGCATTATAAAAATTGCTGATATAGCTACCTAATATGGTCAGGATTGACTTGTTGCCAGTTTAACTAACCGCTAAGTAGATATGAATTGTACATGTCTCCGTATCTTCCAGAAACCAGCAGTATAAATATAATTCAGCACATTGTTTACATGATACATGACAGACTGAAATAAAGATCATGTATACTTTAGTATTGCTTGTTAACACTTATATCACGGGGTTGTTGAATGCTTTATTCTGATTGGTTGAAAAATGCTCCACAGGTATGAATTATTTTTCGATAAACGCACACCCAACATGTTTTGAAATAACCACCAGAGCAAAAACTGCTTTAAAAACAAAAAACTGTGAAGCTGCTCCTAAACAGAGATTGGCTTTAGAGATTCACATTTTTTTTTATATGTGAAGCATCGCATTTCTCAAGGGATTTAACTTTATGTCATGCAAATCTTTAAAGGGATAGTTCACCCCAAAATGAAAATAATGTTATTAATGACTCACCCTCATGTCGTTCCAAACTCGGAAGACCTTCGTTCATCTTTGGAAACGCAGTTTAAGATGTTTTAGATTTAGTCCGAGAGCTTTCTGAGTCTCCATTGAAAATCTATGTACGGTATACTGTCCAGATAGGCAATAAAAACATCATCAAAGTAGTCCATGTGACATCAGTGGGTCCGTTAGAATTTGTTGAGGCATTGAAAATACATTTTGGGCCAAAAATAATAAAAATGACAACTTTATTCAGCATTGTCTTCTCTCCCGCATCTGTTGCAAATGCGCGTGCACAGTGACGCTGTTGACGTACGACACTGCTGACATGTTATCCTCAGACATGTTAGCGAAGATTTTTTTTTCAAACTTGCAGCATGCGTCTCCCTCATAGACTGTAAAAGAAGTTTGGGCGCACCACATAAAACATCAGCATCGTCGTACGTCAGCAGCATCACTGCAGTCTCATGCACACGGTTCACAACAGACCCGGAAAAGAAGACGATGCTGAATAAAGTCGTTATTTTTGGACCAAAACTTTTCAACAAAATTGAATCCCACTGATGTCACATGGACAACTTTGATGTTTTTATTATCTTTCTGGACATGGACAGTATACCGTACATAGATTTTCAATTGAGGGTCAGAAAGCTCTCTGACTAAATATATATCTTAAACTGTTCTGAAGATGAACGGAGGTCTTACGAGTTTGGAATGACATGAGGGTGAGTCAATAATGACATTATTTTTGGGTGAACTATCCCTTTAAGAATATTTTCAACTTGTGCGAAGACTTGTTTGAGGCGAATAGCTTGTGTTATCACGGGAATCGCGCTATGTGAATGTGCATCTATTTGTGTCTTTGCATTGACTTTGTATGTAATCTACTCACGCAAATCACTGAATTCCCGTTTGGTGTGTACGCCCCGTTACATCTGTGTGGATTGTAAAGTAAAAGGGTAAAGTTTAATTTCCTACCGTTTGTCACATTTGTCATGTTTATTAGTTAATAATAAGGAGAACAAAACACTTGCTTGTTTATTTACTATTACGTTTATTTATTATAGTTAATAAAAATATGTACTATGTTTTAAAGGGCACATTCTATGAAAATCAGACTTTTCCCACGTTTAAGTTCTACAATTGGGTCCCCAGTGCTTCTACCAACCCAGAAAACATGAAAAATAGCAACCCTGTAACTTTCTTTTGGTAAGGCTCTCTCTGCAAGCATGTGAATATATAGGTCATTTGGATTTCGCTCCCCCCATGACGTAGTAAATGGATCTTATTATAATGATACCGCCCCTTCAACTGCGCTATCCAACCAAGAAGCGAGTGCGAGAGACGGGGAGAAAGAATGACTGACAGCACGACGCATTTGTATTCCCTCAAACACAAACAGTAGCCTACAATCTTATAACTTGTAGTTTTAATGGTCTTTCTTAAGGTTGAAGATGAGGATTAACGTTACCTTAGTGCAAGAGAGAATGAGTGAGAGTGAGCAACACGACGGTTACAAGTATGTTGTTTAATATGTTTCTCTGAATGAACACGAGGATTAATGCACTGCACGAGACAGAGTGAGAGAACAACACGTATTCACTATCATACACAATAAGCATAAATATGTTGTTTAATTTTTCTCTCAAGTTTCAAATGAATACGAGAAGTTACAAGATAGATGAGAGACTGACAGAAACGTGAATGTGTTCAATCATACACAATAAACTTAAACATGTCATTTGATCTGTTTCTCTCAAGTTTTAGCATTAAATGTGTTGTTTTATTACAGATCATTTAAATGTGCTCGTGTGGTTTGGTCAAAAAGTAAACTTCTGAGTGTTTGTGGACGTGTATTTTATTGTAACATGCTGAAAATCATTGTGACTGTTTAAAACACTGGCAGCATGATGAGACCTAAAAGTCTTTATTTTTATTCCACAATGTTCCCCATCTGCTGATAAACATGTATTTAGTATGCATAAAACAGATGATTGACTTTTTAAACTTGTTCTAATAATGCTGAACATCTCTTACTAACTTCTTTCGTGAGAGAATGCAATGACTTGTCTACAGCGCGAGCGCTTGAGACTCCGCCCACCTGAGCAGCTCATTTGGATTTAAAGGGATACACACAAAAACGGTGCTTTTTTGCTCAGACCCATAAAGTGCCTATTTTAACATGCCACAATAAATTACCTATATGGTATTTTGAGCTAAAACTTCACATATGTACTCTGGGGACATCAAAGATTTATTTTAATATCTTAAAAACGTCTTGTGGAATGTCCCCTTTAAATGAAAGATTTCACATTTATTTTTAATTATTTTTTTAAATTAATGCTGGTAAATACACACATGTGCACTTAACACAAGCAAAGTCTTTAATTGCGCAAGACGTAGCGGTCGCTTGATGTTTGGCGCCCAGCACGTCCAATGTGCTTGCTGGGATTTGTAGCGGGCCAAGGTGAACTAAAAAAGGTTGATCATTCCACAGGCTTTGTATTTGACACATGTGGTGTAGTCTGTACTTCGGCATGTTTCCTCTGATGAGTATTTAAACTTCCTAAATAAGCAAATTTTTTCTCCACAGACGGAGCAGTGGTAAGGTTTCTCTCCGCTATGAACTCTCTGATGGGTCTTAAGGATATCCGATCGAGCAAACGTCTTCTCACACTGAGAGCATTTATAAAGTCTTTCACCTGTATGAGTTCTCTGGTGCTTTACTAAAGTGTATTTTTGACGGAAACTCTTCTCACACAAGTTACATTGAAAAGCTTTTTCTCCGGTGTGAATTCTCTGATGAACTCCGTAATGAGTTTGGGTACTGAATCTCTTTCCACAGTGAGTGCAGACGTAAGGTTTCTCTCCGGTGTGAATCCTCTCGTGGCATTTCAGCTGACATTTCTGACTGAAACGTTTATCGCAGTATGAACATGGATAGAGTTTCTCTCTAGAGTGAACTTTTTGATGGGATTTTAAGGAGCCTAAATCCCTAAAGGTTTTCCCACATTCACTGCACTGATACGGCCTCTCGTTGGTGTGGATGCGCACGTGTTTTATCAGATGGGATTTGTGGTTGAATCTCCACTCGCAGTGAGGACACCCGTATGGTTTTTCTCCTGTGTGAATTCTCTTATGATCAATAAGAGCTTGTTTGGTGCTAAAATATCTGTTGCTTTCGGTGCAGTGGAAAGGCTTTTCACCAGTGTGTGTCCTCATGTGAACGATCAGACCGGAAGAACTGGGACAAATCTTCCCACACTGCTCACACTTCTCTTTGTGCTCTTCTTGTGTATGACGTTTCTTCTCTTCTAAGGTAGTGAAGCTGATCTTACATCTGATGCATGTGAAGAGTTTTTGCTCTGTGTGTTGTTTCTCATGTCTCTCTAAATTTCTCTTTGAACTCAATGTCTTTCCACAGGTGACGCAGGTGAGAGTTTGTGCTGCCGCCGGTCACTCTTTTGATGTTGAGGACGTTGGTTCTCCGTCAGAACATGAATCACTCTTCTCATCTGAAAGAAACATTAAATATATTTTAAAGCATTTATGTTTACGTCGCATTGGAAGAAAACATTACAAACCTGTAAACATAGGTTTGAAAAGATTAAAATGAACATAATTTCAACTGCAAAAATATACTTTGTATTTTATACAAACTTTTATATTTTGATTTATAAGTTATAACAACACAGTTTTGAAATGACTTAATTAAATCTGAATTGATTAAACAAAAAATTAAAAGAGGCAACAAAGAATTTTTTTTTTTACAGTGTAGTCTTAAAGTGGTCTTATAATGGTTTCCACGTCATGTACAAATCCAATGTGTGTAAACTATCTGTACCATATTAAATTGCATAGCATCATATTTTTTCATTGCATCATACTGCATTGAATGACATCATGTTGAATCGAAATCGGACCACAGTGCATTGTAATGAAGTGTATCGAATCGTATAGTTACCTGCTTCATTTTCGGCCGAAAATGGCATTGTCAAAAAAAAAGCGTAAGCGTTAACGCTTAACGGAAGGCTTGTCTGAATCACAGTGGCCGCAGCACATGCTTCGGTATTCCATAAACGTAATTGGCTGGCTCTGCCTAGGTTATTTGCATAAGGCAATCTGCTTAAAGTTGAGAAATGTTCAACTTCTGCCGCGAGCAACGGCCCTGACGCGGCACAAACGGATCCACAATTCAGTTCGGCAACGCATGATGTCACCCATTAAAAGTGAATGGGAAGTGTTAACGCTTACGCCCCGTGTAAATGCACTAACATCATCACTCCTGACTACTCCCCCTCTCGCTTAAACTTCCGTCAATATTACTCACGCGAGGTCGAAGTGCTGCAAACTAAGTGCTCTTCCGTCATACAATATAACTAGAAAGTTTTCTGCGGAAGAGCAAAAAACAAAACAAAAAAACTGAATAAAGCCTAAAAGCTGATGTGTGACAAGGTGTACTAACAAGCTAAAAACCCAGAAATAAGTTTTTATAAATAAGTTTTTCTTCGTCACGGCCCGCTGTTGTCATATTCCTTCAAATAGAGGGTATGCATATGACGTCACTGTCGGCAAGAGGACTGCGGTTACGCCCACTGAGTGGCAAAAGACAGCGCGGCAGCATTTGAGTACAGCGTGACATTGAAATTGAAAACACGGGAATAACGCGTTGAAATGGGAAAAAGCTGTGCGATAGACTGTACTAACAGATTAACAAGAATTCGGAGCTATCGTTTTACAGACTGCCAAAAAACACAGAAAGGAGAAGTAAATTGATCGTTCACGCCAACGTCCACAGACCACAGGTGGGTTGATAAGTTGCTAGGGTCACTATCAAGAAGAGGTTTTACTTTCTACTTAAACGTATTTTTAATGTATTTGTATTTTATCTGTGTTTTTCTGTGGAAAACATACATTCCAAAGCATATTATCATAATTTTTATTCTATTACATTTCATAAATACATGTGTTTGTTTTACATTTAATATTAAAGTACATTAACATTCTTTTACTCAAGTAAAAGTACACAATTTTAATGTAATTAGGTATTAAATACATTTTAATATGCAATATTAAAGAATACACAGTATGAATCTATGCTTTAGTGAAGCAATTTTTTTCCCAATACAAACATCCTAATAAAACACAGATGCTTGGAAAATGTAACTACAGTAATGTAACTAAGTATTGTCCACCTGCTATCAAGTACAACTAAATTTAATTTAAGCTGATAATAGTCAGTTTTACTGGCATTTTCGCAGCAGCCCCTATGAAAACCAGCCATTTTGTTGCACGTTTTGCCACTCAACCAGGCAAGCTCTCACGTGTTCACATGGAAAAGTGACATCAATGCATACCCTTTATAGGAGGGGTGGGGAACCCTGGTCAAACCCTAATCAAACACACCTGAATTTCATTTACAAGTGATCCTAAAGACTTTAATTTGATTTTTCAGGTGTGTTTAATTAGGGTTGGAAGTTACTAAACTCTGCAGGACATTGGCCCTCCAGGACCAGGGTTCCTCACACCTGCTGTATAGCAAAACATGGGATTTCCAAATATAAATCATTTTGATCCAGATTTAACGTTTTAAACAACTAAACAGCCCCCTACAGATTTTAGCTCCAACCCTATTCAAACACAGCTGCTAATTGAGGTGTTCAGGGTTGCTTAATAATTACAGACAGGTGTGTCGGAGCTGGATGCAACTGAGGTCTGCAGGACGGTAGCTCTCCAGGAACAGGGTTGGACACCTGTGTTTTATTCAGTCTTTGGTAATTACGAATACTTTTGCATAACTGACCAAACTGAAATACTTATTTTACAAAACTTAAATTCTTGTTAATAACAAAACAATTTATAGGAAGAAACCGACATACCTGAAGGAACAAAATCATCATCATCAAGATTGTCATCTTCATCAGTGTGATGTTCCTCTGTTGTGGTTTCTCTTCTCATCTCTATCAGGTTCCTGCAGTCAATGAGTTTGACCGAACACCTCTTCAGGATCTGCTGCTGTTCTCCAGCGTCACAGACAGAATCCAGAGACTTGGTGGAGGTTTGATCAGTAGATTCCTCATCCTGTAAGACCTGATGATTACTGTCACACACAGCTGTGTCCTCCTGATCGTCTGTGGGCTTTGACTCAGTATAACAGAGTAAAGTGAGACTGATCTCGGAGTCCTGTGTGTGTCTGGATTTCTCTTCAGAGAGTTCAGAGTCCAGCTGTGGTGTGGTCTGATCTCCGCTCCACGCTGAATCCAGACATTCACTGGAGCTTCCATCATCATCAGTCACATCCACTGAAGATTCACGACAAACAACTTCCTGACAACACACACGCACACCGTGAGATTATAAATGACATTTGATGATTGAGTGATGCAAGTAAACTATACAGACCTCTCGGTTCAGGCCTTCATCTCCTCTTAACCTCAGCTTTGCCTCCAGTATCGCCACCTCTTTCTTTAGACGAGAGATTTCTGTGATGAACTCATCAATATCGAGCATGGACAGATCAGTTTCTACTGATTTACAGCACATGTGAACTCTCATTGTCAACATCTTAACACTAAAATACACGGTGACAAGTATCTGTTTACACCGAATAAAACACTAAAATCATTGAAATAAAACTGATGTTAAACACGCAGCGGTTGATGTTTGAGTGTTTTTCTTTAGTGGGTTTATTGGCGGACTAAAGGACTGCAGAGCGCCCCCTACTGTACCGGAGAGAGACAATACATTCACACGATAGTACAAAAATACAGGTAAACTCCGTAATGTCAGTAAACCAAATGTAATCTAAGAGGCGATTTATTAACACAGCAACATGGTGAGGTTCTTTATGTAGCATTAATAATAAATATCATGTAAGCTTAGTGTGAGAATCTAAAGATGCCCCTTCCCACTCCACTATTTACTTTATAATCTAAACCCAGCATATTCATGTATATCCTGCTTTCTATGAAATTTATGCTTGTATGCATATGAGCATCCTTCTTTTGAGTGGTGTTCTTTCCTATGGTATGGTTCCCATAACAACTTTGGTTTTCAAATGTATACACTGTATATCGTAATGCAACATGTTTAGAGTATATGTCTGCTTATGTCGTGTTTACATAATTGTTTAACATATGCTGTTTAGCTCTGAGCCTGTTCATTAAAATTTCCATTTGGTGATTGATGATCTTGCACTTGCTATGTTGGGAGGTATTACAACATATCCTCTAGCTTTGCTGCAGGTTGGGTCAAGTAGAGCAAGCTGGGGACATGTTCCAGACCCAACTTCTCTGTTTTAAGCACCACTTCCTTGCACGTAGGTAGAACATAAAACTGTCTATTGTTTGCTAAAAATGCACGCTTGCAGAGTTAACTGATATCACGCGATTGTTTGTCTCGACGGATTTACTCAATGTGTTGATCACAAGATTATGACTACTTCTCTGTTCAATTTATACCACCTGCTCCTTCTGCCCATATCCGTATCACAGGTTTGGGCCAAATTAGTGTTTTGTATTTTAAACGCATCTCCTGACTTCCGGTTGAATTGCGGAAAACGGACCTGGGACAAATTTGTAAATCGATGAAAAAACAGCTTTGCTAGCAGAGCTGAAATCTTATCAGGTGCAGATCTGGCCCACAGTCAGATACCGTATGTCCGCTACAGACGGATCTAAAGGCTTTCATGCGGATCCGGCCCAAAGGAAATTGCTATCTGGGTAATGGTCCCCAGGGCCCGGTTTTTCAAAAGGCTTAATCCAGATAAAATTTATCCGGATTTAGTAATCCTTTTTTTTTTCCGATCCGTGATCACGTAATCCAGCTTACTTTTGAGCCAGTTTTTTAAAGCAACATCGGATTGGATCAATCTGATCCGGATAGGAACTTTTCAGGATCACTAAATCGGGATTACCAGTGCTCCAACAGGATAGGAAATCACAATGTAGAACTATATATATTTAAAGAGCAATAAGTAGAATAGCCGGTGTGGGATCAATAAAAGTTTATTTTTATTTAAAATGAAAACACACACATTTAAAAAATAAATGAAAAAACCCCACCCCATCCCATCCTCTTCCAGTCTGCTCATCTGAGACCTACTACAACACAAACACTGAATTTTATTTATATATATATATATCAATCAGTGACAGAATAAAATGTATTGTTTTTGGTCAATTTTGACAGCTGTTTGGGGGATTATTTTATGATGCCAAACTCTTTCTACTTTGCTGTAGGCCTATACTGAAAGGCTGAATACGTTAAAGCCTACCTAATTACTGTAGCATGACTGATGAACAAATAAAATTAAAACCTTATGAATAAATAGGATATCTTGTAAGATACTGCAAGATCCAAATATATTGTTATTTGATACATTTTTAAAGTTTTCATTACATTTTGGGCATGAAATTCACGCTAAATCCACCCTTCTGATGGGATCAGTTTAATCCAGATTTTTTGGATCAAAGTGATCCAAATCCTACAAAAAAAGTTCTGAAAAACCCAAACTAAAGGTTTGATCCGGATCAAAGCCAAGATTGGATTACGTGATCTAATCCGATTATGTAATCGTTTTTTTCTTTTGAAAAACCCATTTTCAAGATTTGATCCAATCCGTTATCCAAAATCCTACTGGATTACTTTTGAAAAACTGGGCCCAGGTGACTAGCATTTCCTTTCTGTATCCTATATAATGTGGAGGATGTCTAATAAACTTTGGTCTATGTTTGAACTGCATCTCGGTGTCAGTGTCTTTCATGGTCCCCTGATATATATCAGACTTCTCTGCTGCTCATCTCAGACCTCATCAAACTACCTCAGTACAGAAAACTAAAGAAACTTTCATACCTCTAGACCTGCTTAGAATTAGATTCTAACACTTAGTGAAACTAAAAGTTTTTTTTTTTAAAATTGTAAGACGACAATGAAAAGATAACAGGGGGTAGACGGACATAACGCTTTACAAAAAATACAATACAATCAATATAATTCACAACAGAATTAAGTATATTAAAAGTTTTTTGAGCTTTTGAATTTAAAGGCTTTGTCATATTGTCAAAAGTTTTGAATAGGGACTTAATATATAGCAAACAATCTAAAATTGGGTTTAGAATGAATGGATCTGGCTTTATGAATATGACATTTTCTAGAAGAGAAATCAGAAAAATAGTGTTACCAAGATGAATGTCCTTAGAATAAAAATCTGAAAGAAAAATAATAGTCTCTGAAAATTCAACAATTTTTTTACAGCATCGAAAAACCAAAAAAGTAACATCTGACCGAAAGGATTTTGAGAATGGGCAATGAAAAAACAAGTGTAAAATAGATTCATCTTCAATATTACAAAATGAACATAAAGAAAAAAATTGCAAAGGGTAATATCGGTGTACAATCTTGAACTGGAGTTCCTTAATTTTGTTTGGTATAACAAGCTTGCTAATAAAAGGTTTTGCCTTGATGGGATACAGTTACAGAAAAGTCTCGCGAGATGTTGGGATGTGCGGTAAAGGCTAGATGTCTCGCCAGCGCTGCTGGCCAATTGGCGGCCATCTTACCACAGGCGGCTCGCTCACTCGTAGCATTGAGTTTTAATGGTGCAGGTACTTTTAAATGACCGTAACTTGTTTAATTTTCTACCGCTTTTCAAACGGTTTGGTTTGTTATAAACGTCAAAGATGTCCCTATGACCCTGCATACTTGTATAAAAAAAATATTTCATGAAACACGTTAAACCATCCAGAATTATAGCCACATTAATAACTGGTAGAAAATAATGAATAATTGGTAGAAAATTGAGCAAGTTATGGTCATTTAAAAGTACATGCATCATTAAAACTCAATGCTACGAGTGCGCGAGCTGCCTGTGGTAAGATGGCCGCCAGGTGATGACGTTAGAGACTCTGCCGTAACACATCTAGCCTTTATACATATCTATGGCATTAGAATAAAAATAGCGCTCATCCTGTGAGTTTTCACGAGATTTTGGCCGTTGCTGTATTCCTTCTAGCCACAACCCTAAACAGGCGTTAACTATAAAGCTGCACAGTTTAGCTCTTCTGTCCCATCAAAACTAGTTATTATTAAACCATGCCCATTATTTTACCAATACTGTATGCTTATAATGATTGATGAGGTTCTATCTAAATTTCTTTTGCACTGTTTTTGTCTTTTGTTGCTGTTATCTTGTGTTGTGGGAATTTTACCTTGTTGAAAACATGAATAATTAGTCATAACCCAGTACAGTTTGAAATGATTTCAATATCTTGCAAGAAGCACTTCTAATAATAATTCATTTTATTTATGGGCGCCTTTCACGACACTCAAGGACACCTTACAATAAAAACAATAGTCAAAATACATAATACAAATAAGTCATACATCAGTTACACAAATAAAAAGCCTGCCTAAAAAGATGAGTTATTATTATCTTGCAAGAAGCACTTCTGTCTGCACAATTCAGACTGTGCAGAGAAAAGGCAACCTTCAACTCTGCGTTAGACACATCCTGTTTATTCACAGTCTGCACAAAAGATTAAGTCTAAACAGTAAGGCAGTCATTTTTCATCGCCCTATATCACATATCCAACTAAACTTAAGGTCAAGACAGAAAACGTAGTTTAGTTATGCAGCTTAAAACTCTTAATAAACAGCAATAAATGCTCAAATCATAAAACAGTAGAAATAAGTAAATATAACATTTCCAATGACACTCTTGGTTTATTGAAGAGTTTATTTAGACTGATGAACAGAATTACAGAAAGAGATCAAACATCTGCAGGAAATGTTATGGAAAAACATGAATTTTGCATATGGTTTCATACAACGCAACAATGCATTCAGAGTCTGTTTAAATAAACCTTGCTGTTTTTGGTGCAGTGCAGTACCAGTTAAGCTTCAGAAAACAAGTACAGATGTGATACTTTAGTTATGGGAGCTTTCATGGGTGAAATAGTCTGTTTTTTCAGCTGACCTTGAAGATAACATAGACGCTTCTCTCCCTGGTAGTGATAATGAATAAAACACAAACATTCCTCCCTTGCAAAGTATAAAACAGCACAAAATCAACTGACATGAACACTACTGTTCAACACTACAGTAAATCTTAATATGTATTCTTGAAATTATTTTGTATAAATATAATTGAGCTTAGATATCAAATTTGATATACATGACTTGAACTGAATATTACACAAAAACAGCCAATGATAGATGTGAACTACTGTAAAATGCATCTCAGGGTGAAACCTCAAGAAGTTGCTTTAGAAAATAATAAGGGGACATTTCTGCAAATCACGCAAAGGGTGACTACACTGAAGATGCTAGAATATAACAGAGCTTTTATTTATATTTAATATTTTTTTTGTCACAGCACAATTCTCATAGTTTTGACATGTGAAACTTTTAAAGAAATGTTTGTTTGCTTTCCAAAAACATACTCAATCTTTATAGATTGAATATTTCAATATTTCAATCTGAAAAATGATTGAGTACTCTGGATCATATTTGAAACATTGAAAGCATTTTTATAGTATGGTACATCCACACACAAATCTCTTTTTTTCTTTATCACTATTTGTGTGTGTTGAGATGTCACTTCTCCTGGAAGAGGTCTGTGATTCGGTGTCAGTGATATCTGGCAATGCAATACAAAGCATTTGGTAAATTGGTTTTTGATACCCAGTGTCCTTCAGAAAGTCATCAATACTCTGATATGATTTGATGCTCAAGAGGAGAGTCCTGCTGATGTGAAATGTGGCACGTGAATCATAATCTGACTGATTTATGTGTGTGGTCAGATAAACTTTCCCGATCTCTCCGTATTCCTGAACATTGATGATGATACGATCCGCATTGCTGTTAGCATTTTGAACATCATAGTATTCCTTGACGAAGTCTGGTAGCATTTCAGCTCCTGGTGATTTAAGATTGCCAACCAAATAATAAGGAAACCTCATATTTGGAAGAAGCTTTTTGTTACGTTGAATGTATCTATTTTCAAAAATGTGAAATCCAAAATTTCCTTTTTCCGGGTCAAACCTCAGGATAATTACATCAGTGTCTGTGTGATGATAAATGCATTCATGAACCAACCAGTACAAGAGTTGGAGTCCATGACGGGGCCACGGCTGTCCAAACCCAAACTCTACCAGCTCAGATATATCTCGGATTTTTCTCACCATGGTCTTCAGTTGCTGGAAAGATGAATATAACACTGACTGAACAAAACATACCTTGGTTATGTGTCTGCTTTTAGTAAAAAGATAAAGATCTTAATGTAACCTTACCTCTTTTTGAAAAGTTAAGCTTTTTTATTGCAGGAATCTCTTGTTGTGCGCTAAAGAGCTGAAAAGAATCTGACTAGCTGAGAAACAGGAAACTTATATTGATGGGTGTGTCCTGTGAGAGCAGATGTTTTCCACAACGGTTTGGGGGATTTTTTTCTTAACATGTTATTTGTTACCCTGTACCCATTCATTTATATTATAGCTTTCATTTTTACATTAATTTATTTAGTGTAATTTAATTTAACTTATTGGACTATAAAATAGTTTGAGAGGAAATAAAACAATGTATTGAAGAAAGATCTATATAAAATGTTTCCTGAATTATACTTTTATTGTAATTTTTCGGTCTGTGTATTGCTTCACAATTCAATTTTCAGAATATACAATAAATGCAAAAATAAAAAATGAAACTGAACATAAATTTTTCCTCATGTTAGAATTTTAGGGTTGTTCCCCCACAGCCCACATTTATATATTTGTTATCTTTTCATATTAGCCCTGTATGTTTTTTATATTTTGTTATCCTCGTATGACTTATAAAGCAATGATAACTTTCATGTGTCTTAGCTTGCATTTACTGAGTTGGGACATTTCCCTTGGATATGCAGAAAAGCTCAGCATGGGCTGGTCAGTCTCGGTCATGAAGTTCGATCAGACCTGTTCCCAGTCTTAACTTCCTGTTCTCATTGTATACCTGTCCAAGGTATATTATTTATGTGTCAGTAGTTTACCCAAGTGCTGATCATAAGTAGTCCAGACATTTTCCCTCGTCTGACAGGTGATTCATGTTTCCTTTCTCTATACCTATATAGCGGGGAAAATAAGTATTTGACACATCAGCATTTTTATCAGTAAGGGGCTTTCTAAGTGGGCTATTGACACAAAATTTACAATGTCTGAGTAGTCAAAAGAATAATCAGGAGAGCCAAGAACCACTCGGGCAGAACTTCAGGAAGACCTTGCATCAGCAGGTACTGTTGTTTCAAAGAAAACTATAAGCAATGCACTGAACCGCCATGGCACCCATGCACGCTTACCACACAAGACTCCACTGCTGAACAAAAAGCATGTTGAGGCTCGGTTAAAGTTTGCGAAAGAGCATTCAGAGAAGCCTGTGGATTATTGGGAGACTACAGTATGGTCAGATTTAAGCTAAATTGAACTTTTTGGCAGTCATTCTACACACCATGTTTGAAGAAGAAATGGCATGCCCACCACCCCAAGAACACCAACAGTTAAGTTTGAGGGTGGAAGCATCATGGTTTGGGGCTGCTTTTTAAGCAAGGGGTACTGGCAGACTTCATATTACAAGGCTGGATGGAGAAATGTACCGGGACATTCTGGATAAAAATCTGCTGCCATCTACCAGAAAGCTGAAAATGAAAAGAGGGTGGACATTTCAGTGAGACAATGATCCCAAACACAAGACCAAGGAAACAATTAAATGGCCCAGTCAATCACCTGACCTTAATCCCATAGAAAATCTATGGAGAGAACTGAAGATCAAAGTTCATAAAAGAGGCCCAATGAACCTTCAAGATTTAAAGACCATTTGTGTGGAAGAATGGGACAGAATCACTCCTGAGCAATGCAGACGACTGGTCTCTCCATACAAGAGGCGCCTAGAAGCTGTAATCACCAACAAAGGCTTTTCTACAAAGTATTAAATAAAGTGTGTTCGATACTTATTCTCTTTGTCATTTCACCTTATTTATTATGACTCAACTTGTATACTTAAATGTTCTGATTTCTTTGTATGAATTCAATATTTGGCTTCATGGCTACATTTGGTAAAAAAATGTTTTGTCAATAGCCAACTTAGAAATCCCCTTACTGATAAAAATGCTGATGTGTCAAATACTTATTTTCCCCGCTGTATTGTGAACTTTCTCCAATAAACTTTGGACTATGATTTGAACGGTGTCTTTTCATAGCCCCTAGCTTCTCAACTCAGACCTCCAGACTACGAAACATATTCCTAGACGTGATTAGATTTACATTCTAACAACTATGTACAGTCATCGCATTTAATAGTGTCTCTAATTACACAATAATGGATGAATCTGCTTAAGAGAGGCTATGGCTGTAGATAGTTGTTAGAATATAAATCTAATCAGGTCTATAGGAATATGTCTGAGCTGAGCAGCAGATATTTCTGATATCAGGGGACACTGAATGCACTCATCATAGTCCAGTGTTTACTTAGAGAAAGTTTACATTATATAGGGATACAAGGAGGAAGCATTAATCAACTGTCAGAAGATGGAAAATGTTTGTAACTCATGATCATCTCTTGTGCAAACAAGTCTGGCTACTGATAGATTAATAATATGCATAGACAGATATACGGTGAGAACAGAGAAGTTGAGACTGGGAACAGTGAAGTCTGGTCGAACTTTACATGACCGTCCTAGACTGACCAGCCCATAGCGAGTTTTGCAAGTCTAAAGGAAATGGCACAACTTAGCATTTGCAAGCTAAGGCAAGTTATTATTGCTTCATATGTCATACGAGGATAACATAATGAGGAATATACGGTGTTGAATAAAAGATATTAAATGTATAAATGTGGGGTGTGGGGAAACAACTTTTTAATTCTAACAATAATGCATATTTATCTATTTTTTTACAATCTATGATATTTATGCATAAACATATTGGTGGAGTGTTTTTGGCACTGTGGTTCTGCTGGTTAATTTTAATGCAATAAATAAATGTATTAATAACTTGTATTAATTAAATGCATATATTAATACGTCCAGGGATTATTTCACGGGAGGCTGAGGCAAAGTTAGCTCCAATTGCAGTTTATTAGAACAATCTAATACCAAGCAAATATGAACAGGAGAAGCAATTCTTAAACAGGGTAGAAAACAAAACTAAAGGTCAGGTACCAAACAATCATCTATTTCCAGGCAGCGGTCACAGTAACAGTAACAAGGAAACAAGAACCAGGATATGCTTACACAATGAATGAGTGCACAAACAGGGTTTAAATAAACCAGGTAATGGGCCAACAGGAAACAGGTGTGTTAATGCTTAGTCTAGAGCAGGGAATTATGGGAAATGAAGTCCAGAGGGCTATGAGTAGAAATGTCTCAGAAGGCCAGCAGAGGAAGCCATGATGACGATCGTGACAGATTCATAATATTTCAAAGTGATGAAGATAGCATCTCACATCCATCAGATTGAGTCTTTTTTTAAAATCTTGTTCTTTGTATATTTATTAAATAAAGCAGGCACGAGATATTTACACAGCACACAGTCAATTTTACATACGGTTTCCTGGACAGGTTAGTCCCAGACTAAAATGCATGTTTGAGCTGCCTTATTTTAAAAACACTTTGCATTAACACATCTTAACATATATCAGTGCCAATGTTTTGTCTTAAGATGCAATAGGTATTGTTATTTTGGAAGGTATGTTTGTGAAAAATACTTAAATGTCCTAATATAACTAAGACCTAATCCTGGATTAATCTAAACCCTGTTTGGGAAACCACCCCTATACATTACATACTACATACTGTGATGCATTTTAACGCTTTAAAGTTCTTGGAGGCAAAATAAAACATGTTAACAAGCCACACACTTACAGCTCATCATACTAATCAATCTTCCCATATTAGTGGATTTTATTTGTCAAAAAACATTGTTGATAGAACTACATAAAAATACTTACACATATTGGCGTTATACATAAATATTGTAAATCAATGCATTTCTTGACTATTAATTAAGAAAAATCACAGCTCTTTCCCTCTAACTCAATGTATTTCAATGGCTCACTATGGAACTAGTAAGGAACTAACTGAAGTCTTCATGACTGCGTCCAAAACCGCCTACTTCCAGCAGGCGAAGGTGTTTATTCGATGGACACTTTGCTATCCCGTGATCCCCCAGGAGAGGAGTTATCCAACGAAGAAGAAGACGGAGGTGTGTTGCTTTATCGAAAAATGACTAAAGGCATTAACGCCACTTCAAATGCAAATACATATATTAACAGTGGCAACCGGTGACTTCTTTATCGAGGGCGCACGATGCGCACAATGTGTGTAGTATGTTCAGTGCATCATGTAAACTTATGTGCATCATGCACCTTGCCAAAATAAGTGCCTGCTGCAGACGCGTCTAAAGGGTTTATGATAAAAGTGACGCTCGCGTTTGCCAGATACTCGCTTAATCTCATGTGTAATCAGAGTTTAGTGTTAAGTGAGTTTTTTGCAAGTTTATTTTGTGAACGTGTCACTTATTTTGACATGACACATGATGCACATGGTTCAGATATTTATTTTATAAATTTGCGCCCCTCGGAAGAGAAGTCACCAGCCACCACTGAAACAACTGTACATTGTGTTTTTTAATTGCACTTGATTAACGTCATTCCAGTTAACGACTAACTTGTTGTTATGACGACGTATGTCACGTGATGTATCAAGATGGTGAATGTAGTACGTCCAAATTCATTCATCCTATCCATATTTAAACTAGTACATTCTGTTTTAATGGTCGATGAGTAGGTACTTTATCGAACTCAGTACCTGCTGTCAGAGTCAGTGTTGGGGAAAGTTACTTTTAAGATTAATATATTACAGTATTAAGTTACTCCCCAAAAAAGTAACTAATTGCGTTAGTTAGTTACTTTTCATGGAAAGTAATGCTTACATTACTTTTAAGTTACTTTTGCGTTGCTTTTTCTTACTTGGCTGAGGCTTGATCTCTTTCAGGCGTTGCAGGTGTTTTTTATGATCGCAAAAATGTCAAGGTCTGCCCTGCCATCTCCATTTCTGAGTCAAACTGCTCCCGCTCAGTTCGTAATTCTATGTTAATATGTTCAGTTTAGTTCAGTACATTATTTTAATTTTAAATTGAATTATTTAAACTGAAAAGTAACTCACATTACTTTTTTTAAAAAGTAACTATAATATTAATGTGTAATGGGTACCGCGTTACTTTACTCGTTACTTCAAAAAGGAATATTATTACATAATGCGCGTTACTTGTAAAGCGTTACCCCCAACACTCCAACACTGGTGACAGTATGCGGTCACGTGACAGTCAAGCTTTTTGCACTTCTTCTTTTTTATAGCAGGCGGCCCCAACGTTAAAGTGCATTATCGCCACCTACTGTATTGGAGTGTGGACCAAAGTTTACTCATTTCATAATTGGAAAAACAGCTTTTTGGACTTATGTTGTCAGAACTCTCTTTCTAAAGAGCTCTGAGATTCCTGAGCATGTGCAATGTTTATTGGGCCAATCATAACATAATGATTCAGATGATGCGTTTACCCCCCACCCATTCACCTTTTGAATAAATAATGACAGGTTTAAACAAAAAAAGTTATAAAATACAACAGCAATCCAAACAGCGATCTTCTCTGGGTCTGCTATAATTAGGACGTTGGGGTGATGGCGATGGACGTATAAATGGTCGACTGTCTGATGTCTCTTCATCGCTAAATGAATCAGACTGCACTGAAAGCTCCGGCGTCTGGTTGTCCACAGTTTCTTGAAGAAATTCTTCTAAATTTCCACAGCCTTGAATAATCTTAATGAGACGCTGGCTTATGCAGAAGGTGTTTTTTGCATCAAAATATTTTGAATGTCCTAAATGCTGAGTCACATAAATCTTGTCAAATGTTTTCAGATTTTTATCATATGAAACAATGATGCGATCTTTGTTGCTGCCATCTGATCTGTAAGTGTAATTCACTTTGACATAACCAGGAAGAGAGTTCGGAGGTTTCAGATTTCCCACCTCATAGTATGGAATATGGCTGTAAGGCAGAAGTCTGCCTGAATTGCCTTCGTTTCTGTTATTGAACCGCTTAAACCCAGAATCTGTCGGGTTGCACAGGGCAGTCATTCTGCTGTTGCTGTCAATGTGAACACAGGTTTTAGCAAACCACCAAAGCAGTCTGCGACCATGTCTGGGATCTGGTTGACCAAAGCCGGTTTCCTTTAGCTCATCCAATTTATCCAGTGTTTTCACCATGTTTATGACGATCCTGTTTTCAAAGAAATGCAAAGGATGCATTTGAATATTAAACAAAACATGTCCTATCAAAAACAGTTGATGTTTAAAGTATACCCCCCTATACACTGTCATAAAAACAGTCAAAATATGAAAGTTTGACCCTAAAGAGTTCATATAAGTTCCCCAGAGGTACATGTTAGTATCTTAAGGTACATACAGTTACCATATGCATACATATCTGTACCTAATAGGACCTTTTAAAGGGTACTGCCACAGTGACAGATGGGGTACATATTATTTCTGACAGTGTATACCAAATATTTTTGTAAAAATAATATATGTAATACAAGATTTATAGGAAACACAAAACAAATACTAAAACAAGAGAGATTACATTGATAAGATCTGAGACTGAGAGGGAACATAATCTTGTCGTAAGCTTTGTGTTCAGAAATTTAAAAATAAAGTCAAAAGCATAAGTAAGGCATCCTTAGTATACTCAAATGCTTATAATAACATTTTAAAAGTCTTAAACTGTACCTGCACAAAGACAGATCCTCCAAGACGTTTCAAATGAGTTGAACTCTTCAACTGTAGAGATGATTTGTGTGTTGTAGTAGTGGTATTGTTTCGTTTCTCTTAAAGTGAAAATGGAGATAAGAAAATCCGAAACAGAAAACCAGTGTGAGCAGTATTGAGTCTAGTGTATTATTATGTATTATCTCTATGTTTTGTCACTCAAAAGCAAGAAGTGAAGGCTTCAATTGTTACGGTAGGCTATACTTGGCATGCAAGATCTGGAAGATAAAGCAGGTGAAACTAAAGCAGACAATAGTTTGTGTTTGTAAGAGAAGTTTACGTTTATTTACGTCAACTTTAATGTTTGCAATTATTTTTCTGAAATATTAATTGATATTTATTGACCTTTATATACTTTTAGATTACTGTAGAATTTTCTAGTAGTTTATGTTATATTTTGAGCAACATAGCATTGGGCATTCAGATTAAACAATATTATTTTTGCAATTTTGTTTGGTGTACCATTAGTGTAGAAATTCGCAGGGTGCAAAGAGGTCGGGGGTCAGCTGCTTAGTTTCAACAATGAATTCTCACTTTCCGTGCTAACAAATTAACATTCAAACTGAAAATAAGTGGTAGTGACTTGTGTTGGTCTGTAGGGTGTTTCAAAAGCATACATAAGATTTAGAGTGCTCATAAAGTGCTCTAGAGGGAATAGGCATAGTGATGCTGATCTACTGCAATATATTGTAGTTCTAAATGTAGGTTCGAGTGGACCCTAAACATTCAGGCCTGTCAGTCATTATTATGGGCATATAAGGCAGCCTTCAGGCTTCCGGGTCCAGCTGCAATTTTTCCGACATCCCACCTCCTCCCCATCTCCTCCTTCAGTGCCCTCTTTCTTCCTCTGTGCAGTTCTGTTGCATGGGGGATTGACCTTTGGCCTCGAGCCCCTGCCTCAGGTTTGCTTGCTCTGAAGGTTCAGAGCTCAGCTGCAGATCTCCCTTTGAGGACCGCAAGCCAAGTTTGTTTACCATATATATTACGTATATAAACTTTGCATTAACGGTGATAGATCCAACTATGGATATGACTTGCAGGTCTTAGGAGGTATGTACACCTTTGGGTGAAAAACTCTCAGCTCATCATTGTCACTTCTCACTCGGCTGTCTAATCACAGTGGAGGAGGGGCTGGCGCAAACAAACACAAAATCAAACAAACTTGCGCAAACAAACTCAAAATCTAACTTTTACTGTAGTAATGGAGGACTATTATCAAGTGATTGTGTGTCATTACTGCTTAGCTAAAATTCTGAAAATGTTACTGTCGAAATCAATGAATGCACAAACACACAAACACACACACACACACACCAAAGGTTGCGTTAGTCTTTTTCAATCTTCATAATTTTTTGATGAACAGCTTTTTTCATGTCATTTTATTAATGATAATAAAATAGTTTTACTTTTTTCTTGAGAATGATCTTACTTAAGATTAAGAAAATTCAGAGAAGTCCAGAATTCAGAGATGTCAAGAATTCTGAGAATTCCGAGATGTCGAGAATTCCAAAATGACGAGAATTCAGAGAATTCAAAGAAGTCATAAATTTCGACCGCGAGTTTCTAAATCTCAGAGAATTCAGAGAAGTCGAAAATTTTTAGAATTTAGAACTCTGAAAAGTCAGAGAATTCCAGAAGGTCAAAAAGTCAGAGAATCCAGAGAAGTTGAGAATTCCAAGAAGTTGAGAATTCAATAATTCCGAGGTTTTTGAAAAGTCAGGAATTTCGAGAATTTCGAGAGTTTTGAGAAGTCAGAAATTACGAGAAAGTCAGAGAATTCTGATAATTCGAGAATTCCGAAAAGTCCAGAATTCCGAGAAGTTGAGAATTCCAGGAATTTTGAGAATTCTGGGAATTTTGAGAATTCAGAGAATTCCAAGAATTCCAAGAAGTTGATAATATCCTTCGAGGGTTCTGAAAATCTCTTAGTATTCCAATAAGTCAAAAAGTCCTGAAATCCTGAGTAGTTGAGAATTCCGAGAATTCCAAGAATTCAGAGAATTCAGAGAATTCCAAGAAGTCAGGAATACCAATAAGCCCGAGAATTCTGATAATTCAAGAATTCCGAAAAGTTGGGAATTCCGAGAATTGTGGAAGTTGGGAAGTCGATTATTTTGAGGGTTCCGAAATCTCTTAGAATTCCGAGAAGTCAAAAAGTCCTAAAATCCTGAGAAGTTGAGAATTCTGAGAATTCCAAGAATTCCAAGTATTCCGAGAAGTCAAAAAATTTCGAGATGTCAGAAATTCCGAGAAAGTCCGAGAATTTTGATAATTCAAGAATTCCGAGAAGTCCAGAACTCCGAGAAGTTGAGAATTCCGGGAATTTTGAAAATTCTGGGAATTTTAAGAATTCCGAGAATTCCAAGAATTCCAAGAAGTTGATAATAACCTTCGAGGGTTCTGAAATCTCTTAGTATTCTGAGATGTCAAAAAGTCCTAAAATCCTAAAATCCTGAGAAGTTGAGAATTCCGAGAATTCCAAGAATTTTGAGAATCCTGGGAATTCCAAGAATTCCACGATTTCCAAGAATTCCAAAAAGTTGGGAATTCCGAGAATTATGAGAAGTTGGGAAGTCGATAATATCCTTCGAGGGTTCTGAAATCTCTTAGTATTACGAGAAGTCAAAAAGTCCTAAAATCCTGAGTAGTTGAGAATTCAGAGAATTCCGAGAAGTCAAAAAATTTCGAAATGTCAGGAATTCCGAGAATTTTAAGAAGTCTAAACATCGGAGAATTCAGGAATTCTGATAATTCCGAGAAGTGAATTCTGAGAAGTTGGGAATTCCGAGAAGTTGAGAATTCCGAGGAATTCCGAGAAGTTGAGAATTTTCTGAGAGGGTTTGGAAATCTCTTAGAATTCCAAGAAGTCCAAAATATCTGAGAATTCAGAGAAGTCAATAAGTCCTAGGATCCTGAGAGGTTGAGAATTCCGAGAATTTAGATTTTCCAATAATTCCGGTAATTCCGATCATTCCAAGAATTCCAAGAAGTCGAGAATTCCAAAAAGTTTTGAGAATTCCAAGAAATCCAAGAATCCTAAAATATCTTAGCCTGATGTTGTCATACTCAATTCTAGTCAGAATTTGAGTCTGATACCACTCCATTGAGCTATAATTATGAGGCGTGTCTCAACCGAAAAATGCCTCTGCACTCAATTGGATAGACCTACGACCAATCAGAGCAACGGAGTGTGTGACGTATGTTGAAATTACGTCTTTGCAGCCTGACCGAACTGCTAGTTATTATTTCGCTACAATGACACTAACATTGTGATTATACTAAGTCTGAGTTAGCGAATGTACATCAACACCTATTATGTTTACAACATTTAGTTTATATCACAACATGAAGTATTTACTAAGTCATAGAGTAAGACTATCTCTTACCATTTGTACGTTAGGTGAACTTCATCCAAGACGATACCCATTACGTTGGCTTGAAAACATTGGAGCCTAGCATGTCCCTCCACTTATTCAGCAACCACGATTCCGGGCTTCCGAAAAGAAGCTGGCAACGACCGCTAATTATATCCCTCTCGTCGTGCACGCTGAGTTGCATCGCCGTGATAACATTAGCCATTTCAGTTGCGACCAACTTTTGCCGAATAGGTAGGACGGCAAAAACATCAACAAATGCCCTGCTGGCGTTTCTCTGTTCCTCTTTTAAAATCAAGGCTCTGTCGATATCTTTTAGAACAGACTCAATGTCAGAATCCACACATCTGAACTCTACAGTGGCAGCCATTCAACACACGCGCTCTTTGGTGACGTGGTTCATTACGTTACTGTTGATAATCTGTCCATCATCGTATAAAGCCCGCCCTGACAATTTGATTGGTTCGACCAGCATTTGTCCAAGCATAGTAGCTCCTCAACGCAGAAACCCCAGACCAATATTCCCGTTTTCAAAATCTTGTGGGCGGGGCTAAGATCGGCTGGCACCCAGGCTAAAAATATCTGAGAATTCCGAGAAATAACATTTTGCATGAGTTAGACATTTTGGAGCCTTTTTTTAAATTTAAAAACACCATAACAGTGATGATACTGCAGGAGTGTGGAATGGACAGAAGATACCCTGATTAATATAGAACCCATAAACTGATTTTTATACCACAAATAAAAGATATGAAATTAATATATATATATATAAATATAAATAAAAAATAATCACATTTTCCGTTTGTTAAACTAAGTTTCAGATAACATATCAAATGACCAAAAGAACTGATGCTTCTAAGCATAGACATTATATGCCTCATAGACTGACGCTGCCTATTGGAGCTGATGTATCAGCGCGGCTGCCATCTTGGATGGGTCCCCAATGCATTTATTTCTACTGAGGAAGGTGTCCCCCCCACCTATAATAATCATAACTCCCCAATTTTTTACGGATTTTCACTTGGTGTGGTGGCCTGCTCTCCTTTGACTCCGATTGACACCTCGAGTCAAGAGACCCAACCAATATGGCGGTGACGCTGGATTACATTCCAGCACGTCATGAGGCATCTACATAATGTCTATGCTTTTATGTCTTAGGTGCCGTTTTATCTGATGCCTGAGTACTGACGCTCAGGTCTGAGGATGTCCTAAAATGTACACAGTACAAGAGGTCGATGGTCGGACATTGACTGCTTAGTTTCGAAAATGAGCTATCACTTTCTGTGCTATAAAATCAACATTCTGATTGAAAATAAGTGGCAGTGACTTGTGTTGTCCTGTAGGGTGTTCCACAAGCATACATATGAGTTTCATAATGCCCTATTCCCTTCAGAGTGCTCACTTTAAGTAAAGTGCTTTACTTAAATATATATATAAACTCATAGCAGCATAAAAAGACAATTCAGTGTCATCATAAGATAAACAACATTACCTAAACCTCTTCTACCTAAACCATTTCTTTCAGTCAAAGCAACATTTTTATTAAAACTATGCTGCAAAAGTCATTAGCCGCAATACTGACCTTTCACATTATTTATAAATATACTGTATGGCATTTATGCTTGTTGGTGGTTAATCATTTACAAAGACATAATGATAAAGGATAAAACTGCAGATGCATGACAAAAAAATTGAAATACAGGTCAAAACCACAAATTAAAATCATATTGTGCAAATTATATAGTAAGAATTTTAAGAAATGATTTCACTGTAAAAATATTTGACAACATAATCTTACGAAATCATTACAATTCACTAAATTATTAAAATATTTTTTTCAAAATGTATATATATTAGGTTTTAGTCAGGGCAGGACATTTAATAACAATAAAATGCTAAATAAAATGAATAAAAGTAAAATCAGTAAAAGGAAATGACTCTTATTTTGTTGTTGATCTTTAAAATATTCCCAACATTGTTTGTAATTTCATGAAGGTTTTAAAGTATAGTACAGAAACGTTCACAGCAGCTCTTTCTATGAGGTTCTGTCTCAGATTGGCTTTGCGTTTCTGTGTCATTGTCTGTATCAGTTATCTGTATCCGGACATCATTATTATATAAACGAGATGGCGGGGAAACCTGCTGATCCAATCTAGGGACCCACATGCGGAGTTCTGGGCTGTAGTACCACACTGAGGAAACGGTCTTATTATTCGCCACGGCTGGTCTGGATTTATGATACCCAGTGTCCCTCAAAAAGTCCTCTTTACTTCGGTATGATTTAATGATCCAAAGGAGAGTCCTGGTGATGTGGAATGTGGCATTAGGATCATAATTCGACAAATCGCTGTGTGTGGTCACATAAACTTTCCCAAATCTATGCTCACCCAGAAAGCAGACGATGAGACGATCTGCATTGCTTTGATCCTCACGGTTGCGAGTCTTGTCTTTCACAACATAGTCCGGTAGCATATTAGCTCCCGGTGAATTCAGATTGCCAACAACGTAGTAAGGAGACTTCATATTTGGAAGAAACCTCACACTTGGATCTTGATTGCATCGGTTGGCAAAAAAGTGAAATCCAAAATCTCCTCTAGCCGGGTCACACAGCAGGATCATATCACTGTTACATGTGCCGGAAATACATTGATCAGCAAACCAGTACAAGAGTCTGAGTCCATGTCGAGGCCACGGCTTACCAAACCCAGAGTCCTGCAGCTCAGATACATCACTGATTCTTTTCACCATGATCTTTAAATAGTGTACAGAAGATAAATAACACAGATTATACTTAGTTTTGTGTAATTTAAAGAAAGTGCAGGAAGGGCTTAAAAGCTAATTTAGAAATAATTTGCGGAAAGTGGTCCATTGCATATAAAGGTCACATGCTTTTTATCATACTTTGTGACAAGGTTTACTCTTAACCATTTTATCTGAACATTCCCACTTTTGTTAAATGCAATGACTTTAAAAATGTCTTTTAATGAGAAAAACGGGGAGACATACATACCTGTTCTTTACAAACCTACAGATTGATCATAGGAATGTCTTGTGTGTCATCAGTTACGCTGAAGACCAAGAAGAGATCAGCTCAGGAAATAGAAACTTAACCAGACCGATGACAGTGTGGGAGTGTCTAATCTAACATGAAGAAATAACACGCTTGGCAGCAACTGACCTACGGACCCAAGGTTCTTCCTAGATCAAAATGAGTCGAAGTGGTGCTATCCTGATGCACACATGCATGTGTATCGTAGCTCAACATCACACTTTACAAGTGATGTATTTTTAGTGTTTTAATAATTAAATGATTATATCTAAAAAGAATAACACAACTTAATTGTGATTATTGATATTCATTTTTAAATTCAAAGCAGAACTGGAAATATTAACTTTAGGGCTTTTCACACAGCGCTATATCCTGAGTTATCTTTGTTCTAAACACTACTTTAACCCTATAAGGATTGTTTCACACTTGTAATTTAAAAGTATACGGTTATCCCTGAAATTAACCCAGGGTTATGAAACCCTGCTAGCTCTGCTTTTGTGGGGTTAACAACGCATTGCGGTGCCAAACGTATACAGTGTAAAATGAAGCAGGATTAGAACGTTATGACCACAATTAAACACAGCTGAACCAGCTAATCAAAGTGTTCAGGGTTAATGTCAGATTATAAATACCCAGGGTTATCTCTAAACCCCTGGTTAAGTACGAAAAGTGTGAAACAGATAACCCAGGTTTTCGTTAACCCAGGGTTTAGAATAACCGGGGGTTAACTATTTTCAGTGTGAAAAGCATGTGAAGACTTGCCCCAAACTGGCATGTGTGCTATTGTTGGCTAAATCTTAGGGTATGTTAACATAGCACGCCAGCTAAAGTATCAAAAGATATGTTATTGTCTCCTCTATTTTGTGCAAAATAATAATTTTTAACATTCATACCTAACAAAGTTGTATTGTACCAAGCCCCAAGGTGACATTGGAGTACAAAAAAATCAAAAGTTTAGTTTAGCGTGCGCACGTGACGCGAAACTAAACGCGATAGTATCACGTGTGCACGCAAAACTAACATTTATTTATTTTTTGCTCCATGTCCCCTTAGGGGCTCCGTAGTATTGCATAAAATATAAAGCACAGATTTTTTACCTTTTAAGCCAAAAAAAGAAAAGAAAATTTTGCTAACGTCAGATCTTGACCACATGTGAACACGAAGTCGACTATAGAAGTCGTCGTCACACAAAGTGGCTATTTGATTTTTGAGATAGTGCCTCTAGTGTTGGAGTTATGAACAACTTACCCATGTGACAACTTACCCCACTCTCCCTTACATACTCATTATATATACAATGTTTTCTATATAATTCAGAATTTCCCTGTTTACATGTCTTACTTTCCCCCTTATGTCTTTACTGTTTGTACTAAAATGCCAAATTTGAATTGATGTGGATCGGTAAGCTGATTTGACTTGCGAAGACCAATCCTTTTTTCCACTGATCATTCCAGAGAAACAAATGTAAGAAAGTTCATTTCGGTATAACATTAGAGACATGTGTGTTTATGTGTTCAAATAAATAAATGTGATAAATAGTAAAAAACTCAATTAACATAATTGCAAATCTGAATTTTAAAGACACTCTCTTATTATTATTATAAGTGCAACTTTCATGAAGTTAAATCAATAACAGTATTCCTTCTGCAAGGAAAAAAATGGTCACTGACCGTTAACAACAACGTTCCAATGTGTATATGAATAAAAGCTCAAATAAAAACAACAAACCATTCTCAAACTGATAATAGAACCATGGGTGAAGCTGTCATAGCCGTGTTTTATCATGAATAAATCACAGCTATTGACCAATCAGAATCAAGGATTGAAACTCAGATGCTATTTACACCTATTTACAAGAGGTAATGAGATATGCCGATGTACAGAGGAAATAGGTAATAAAACAAGAATGACATGAGGAATTAATTTATATAGGAGACAAGTGATTGAATTATGACAGATTTGCACATTTCAATCTAAAACAACAAGCATTATAAAATACAACAGCAATCTCCACAATTGTTTTTTTGGGGGTTATATGTTTGTCGTTTAGATTGACTTCTGCGTGGTGATTCTTCTGGGGATTCAGATGTCGGGGATTCCTGTAAAAGTGGATTTAAATCTTCATCAATACATGTTTCCCACTCATCTGAAGACTCAGATATCTGGTTGTTCACAGTCTGAAGAAATTGTTCACATTCGAAGCCTTGAATAATCCCAATGAGACTTGGGCTTATGCAGTAGGTGTGTCTCGGATCAAAACTATTGTCGTGAAATTTATGTTGAGTCACATAGATCTCCTTAAACCTCTCCTGTTGTTTATTATATAAAAACAATAATTCGATCAATGTTGCTGTCCCTAAGGTTTTTATTTTCAAGGTAATTCACAGTGACATCAAGAGGTAGTGAGTCATATGCTTCGCTCAGGTTTCCCACCTCATAGTATAGGTTATTCCTAGGAAGAAGTCTTTTTCTATCAGCTTCAATTCTGTTACTGAACCGCTTGAACCCAAAAACTCTAGTTGTCGGGTTGCACTGTGCAGTCATTCTGCCATAGCTGTCAATGCGAACACAGTTTTTGGCAAACCACCACAGCAGTCTGAGACCATGTCTGGGATCTGGTTGACCAAACCAGGTTTCCTTCAGCTCAGACAATGTATTCAGTGTTCCCCACATGTTTATGATTATCCTGTTTTTGAAGAAATGTAAAGGATGCATTTTAAAATTAAACAATGTTATGTATTAAAAACAGTTCATGTTTAAAATATTTCAAGCTTTTCCTGCTCTCCCTAACACTGTCAGAGTGCATATTAGTTCCTTAGATGTACATATGTTTACCAAAGAGTAAATATTAGTATCTAAAAAGGTGATTCATATTGATATATACATACTGTGTCTGTACCTAATGCTAAATACACTGTAAAAATGATTTGTCATTTTAGTTCAACTTAAAAAAAAGTAAGTTTACAATATTTCAACTAAACTTACTGGTAACGTGAAATAAATAAAGAGTTGGGTCAATTATTTAAGTTGAGTGAACTTGAATTTTAGTACAGACAACATGAAAATGTAAGTTGGGTCAATTATTTAAGTATCACAACTAAACATGTAAAATACATCAGTACTCCTTGTTTTGCCTCAAAATGCACAGCAGTAATGATTTTAGACATGATGTTAAAATGAGTGCTAAGGCCTAGTCTTGGCTTAAAATAATCCCTGTCCGAGAAACCAACCCAAAAATTGAAACTACTTAAAATTGTAAGTAAATATAACTTAACTGAGTGAAAGCAAAAATACAGCCTAAAAATGTAAGTTGTGTGAACAAATTTTTTTACAGAGTATAGGACCCTTTTAAAGGGTGCCCAGTGACAGCTGGGGTAGCCTCCATATTTTGACCATTGCAAAATATTTTTTTTAAATAATATTAAAATATAGATTTATAGAAAACCCAAAATTACAAGAGAATATTTCAAAGCAGTGTCAGTTTAATGTTGCTGGTTATCTTATTAATCAGGCAAAGAAGCTAAACACTGAGAGATTGACTGAGAGTGAACCTAATCCTGTCATGAGCTTTACTTTCAGCAGCGATTTGAAAATAAAGCCATAGCTATTGTCTAAGGAATATTTAAATAGATCATATATAATGTCTTAAACTGTACCTGCACAAAGACAGATCCTCCAAGAAGCATCAAAAACACTGATTTATACTGTGTGTCTTATAGTTGTGTTGTTTCGTTTCTGTTAGAGTGAAGATATGACGATCCGGAACAGAAAACCAGTGTGACCAGTATTGCGTATGGTGTATGGTGCATTGCCTCTCTGTTTTGTCACTCAAAAGCAAAAAATTGTGCCGGACGGTCCTTCCTATATGCAATTTACGTAATTTGCATAGTGTTCTCAAAATAATTTAAATACCATTATTACCGAATCAAAATTATTATTATGTTTAATGTAAACAAGATATAATTTAATAATTTGCAAATATGCAGTTTTTTTTAAATACTTAATGTTTTCTTCAATCACTAATATGTAGGCCACTCAAACAACATGCAGGCCATTTTTTTATTAAGAGCAAATACGTATAAATTAACCACTTCATAAAATACATATGGATTCTCGTGAGATAGTGTTATATATATACTTTGAGCAGGATTTAGCATTGGGCCTTCAGATTAAAAGATTTTATTTTTGCAGTTTTGTTTGGTGCCATTAATGCAGAAATTCCTCGGGTGACAAAAGGGCAGGGGGTCAGACATTGGCTTGGTTTCGGCAATGAGCCCTTACTTGTAAATGCCTTGAAAATTACAGTATTATACATTTTTGTAACCAACACAATATGTCTGTACATTATTTTATTTCCATATTGTCATGCCAGATGAAATAACGTAGAAATTTAAAGAAATTTGTGACATAACCAATATTTAGGATCCAGCACCGGATGCAAGATTCACCAGAAAATATCAATTACTCAGCAGAGCTGTTAATACCAAAATTAGTAATAGTCAAGAGGTTGATCGATTAAAGCCAGAGAAGAGCAGAAGCAGGTGAGGAAGTTATTATTGTAAAAAGTAACAGATTTTTTTTAACAATCTCAGTTGCGTATGTCTCAATGTTCAAACTTCATCTGCCCAGCATAAATTCCACATGCCCTTGTTATACCAAAACTGCTTAACAGCAACAAACCTTGGGCTTCAATAAACATTCCCCTTATCTGTCTCTATTCATACAGACAAAACAGCTCATGAAACCCCACAAACATGAATTCGAACAACCACGAAAATGCATAAGAAATACAAAATATAGTAATATGATAAATTAATGAATAAATGAATAGACAATAATATAATGATAAAATAATCAAATAATTAAATTGATAATAATAATAATACTATTGAAATAAACCATCATATGGATAACTAATGATTATAAAATGATTATGTAAATAAATGATTAGAAATTAACTGAACAAAAAACATCTCACACCTAAGGATCCATCACAACAATCATCACATCTGTAAGCATGAGGTTTGTTTGTCTGTTGTCAAATCAACTTAATACTAAAAAATAAGTGTCAGTGACTTGTGTTGTCCTGTAGGGTGTTCCACAACCGTACCTATGAGACTAACTTTATAATGCCTACAGTGCTCACTTAAGGCGACATCTAGTGAACATATCTATGATTTTCGATGAGGTATTTGTTTCAGAGTTAAGTAGTCAGACCACTAAACAAACAGAGACCAGAATTAAAATAACACTGTTGAGTATGCTTAAAAAAGCACTAAGACTTATTTTTTGTGTATTAAGTAGTAGCCTACATAATTAGTGCATAAAAAAACTTTACTTATTGTAAAAGTAACATGTACATTATTGTCTTTGCATAATGCATTTAATATTGTTAGTGTAACTTCCACAATTTAGCATAACAGTCCGATTACAATCCTATTGACCCATTTTTGCAGTTAGTAATGCTTATGCTACATTTTGTGGTATTATTGTACACATATCTCTTTTGTGGTCCATTTCTAGTGCCACCTCTCAGCAACCTCTCTACTTCTGCTAATATTAATTGTAAATCTGCTTTTCAGCAAAGCAAAAATTAATTTTACATTCATACAGTTAGTGCAATACTGAGAGGTCATCCTTTCTGTGATTACTTGCTTAAGTTAGCAGAATAATATCGATATATTGGTGTTGTCCTTAGAAAATTAAGAGTTCATTAATCTTGATTACAATGTGATTTTGGTTGGATTAAAATGCTTACTGAGTGTAAGATGATCATTGGACTGTATAAAATATTGGGAAATGTAGTTTTGTCACCTCATAACATTTAAAATGTGTAATTGTTGACTATTTATTCATTATTATGTCACAAAATATGTAATATTATAAATCTTTTATATACACTTTGTATTAACTATGATGGATACAACTATGGTTATGGCTTGCAGATTTTATAGATCCAATTAATAGTCCAGTTTCACAAGATCTCTCTATGTCAGGAAATTAATAAATTTGTGCTAAAATATCAACTTTGTTGTGAAAGTTAATACTTCAAATCAACCATGAGGCAGATACAGAGATGAAGGGAGAAACAGCAGGCAGAAGACAAAGTGTTGTTGAATAAAATGAAAAATTATTTATTGAACAATATCAGTTGTGTAATCTCACACAGATTTATAATACCATGCAAGAAAGTGGTTTTAAAAGATTGTCTTGTGATGTTGGTAAACTCTCCAACATAAGGCACATTAACTGCAGATGTATGATTGAAAATGAGAAATACAAATTAAAATCACGTAGTGCTAATTATATAAGAAGATACTTCACTGTAAAAAATATTTTATGTTACTTTTACTTAACAAATTAAGTTAAACAACTTCAAAGCGTATAAGTCAAAACTTAAAATAATAGGTTGAATTGACTTGCATAACCAACACTGAAAAAAATGATTCATTGAATTTAATCAATCTTTTTAAGGTAAGTGGTTGCAATTACATAAATTTACGAAATCATCACACTTTTTTTTCAAAATTTAGACCTATATACCTTACACTGTAAAAAATACTTTGCTGCCTTAAAAATTTTTGTTGAATCAACTTGGATTTACAAGTCATTTCAACTTAAAAATATTTATGTCGACGGTGAGTTGTTATAACTTATAAAATATAGTTGAAAAAAGTCAACTTAATTTTATTAGTTGTAACAACTCATCTCTTGTCAAGATAAATAATAGTAAGTTGACATGACTTGCAAATCTGAGTTGATTTAACACTTTTTTAAATCTTAAATCTACAATTTTAAAATTGTAGGTTTTAGTCAGAGCTGGACATTTAATAAAATAAAAGGCTAAATAAAATGAATACAAGTAAAATGTAATGACTCTTATTTTGTTATTGATCTTTAAATAAAGCAAAATGAGAGCGTGAATGGCTGTAAGAATTAATAAAATAATTCCCATACATTTTTTATAATATTATGGATAAGATTATAAAGTTTAGTACAGAAACGTTTACAACATCTCTTTCTTCGAGGTACTGTCTCAGGATAGCTTTGTGTTGCTGTGTCGTTGTCTATGTGTATTCGGACATCGTTACTATATAAACTAGATGGCGGTTCAAAATCAACACGAGTCTCAGAGTCATAATACTGCAAATAGGAAACCTGCTGATCCAATCTAGGGATCCACATGCGGAGTTCTGGGCTGTAGTACCACACTGAGGTCTTATTATTCGCCAGGGCTGGTCTGGATTTATGATACCCAGTGTCCCTCAAAAAGTCCTCTTTACTCCGGTATGATTTAATGATCCAGAGGAGAGTCCTGGTGATGTGGAAAGTGGCACGAGGATCATAATTCGACAGATCGCTGTGTGTGGTCACATAAACTTTCCCAAATCTATTCTCACCAAGAAAGCAGACGATGAGACGATCTGCATTGCTTTGATCCTCACGGTTGCGAGTCTTGTCTCTCACAACATAATCCGGTAGCATATCGGCTCCCGGTGAATTCAGATTGCCAACAACGTAATAAGGATATTTTACATTTGGAAGAAGCCTCCCCTTTGGATCTTGTCTGTATCTATTTGCAAAAAAGTGAAATCCAAAATCTCCTCTAGCCGGGTCACACAGCAGGATCATATCACTGTTACATGTGCCAGAAATACATTGATCAGCAAACCAGTACAAGAGTCTGAGTCCATGTCGAGGCCACGGCTTACCAAACCCAGAGTCCTGCAGCTCAGATACATCACTGATTCTTTTCACCATGATCTTTAAATAGTGTACAGAAGATAAATAACACAGATTATACTTAGTTTTATGTATATGTATATACCTAATTTAAAGAAACTGCAGGAATAGACTTCAAAACTGGGACAAAAACAAATTCAGAAATAATTTGCGCAAAGTGATCGAGTGCATATAAAGGTCACATGCTTTTTATTATACTTTGTGACAAGGTTTACTCTTAACCATTTCATCTAAACATTCTCACTTTTGTTAAATGCAATAACTTTAAAAATGTTTTTAATTATAGAGAAACAGGGAGACATACATACCTGTTCTTTACAAACCTACAGATTGATCATAGGAATGTCTTGTGTGTCATCAGCCACGCAGAAGACCAAGAAGAGACCAGCCCAGGAAACAGAAACTCTACCAGACCGATGACAGTGTGGGAGTGTCGAATCTAACATGAAGAAATAACCCGCTTGGCAGTAACTGACCTATGGACCTCACAATAAAACACTGCAAAATGTAATGTCACTTATGTGCATTAAATATATTATAAATATATTAACAAAACCCCAATTTTGGGGTTATAAAAAACAACCCTTGAAACAACCCAGCATTTGGGTTGAAATATCCCAACTGTTAGGCTTGTCGATATTTGACCCATGGGTTAAAACACCCCAACATTTTACATGTTTTGAATGTTGTTTTTTTATTTTGTGTTTTTTAAGTCATTGGATGAATTCTTAAAAGATTTTATTATGGATAGGTCATACAACAGTGGTTAAACTTGCAATGTGAAACTTTTAGTTGCATCTAGCAACCTCAATTTCGAAGCGCATAGAGAAGCTATAGTAGCCGCCACTAGACAAACATGTCATCATCTGAGACAACGTATGAACGAAGCTCACGCTGTAGAGCAGTTTGTCCGTTTATATTAGTCAAAATTATAAGATTAATAGGGCTGGGTATCGATTCAGATGTTTCAGATCGATTCGATTTCGATTCACAAGCAATCAAATCGATTCGATTTCGATTCTCGACCCGATTCTCGATTCAACTCAATAAATATATATTATATAGAATATTATATTATATTTGAATGTATTATAATATAGACTGAATGAATGAATGACAGGCTCGCCTCTCGCTCCAAAAAAGGGTGACATCTAGTGGAGAAGACTAGTAATTAGATTAACGTTAATCTTACGTTCAATGTTTGCGGAGATAAAATTGGAAAAAAATAGATTTGTGGCCTGTGAGAATCCATTTTGAATCAACCAAAGAAAAAAAATGATTAATCGAAAAAAAAATTGCCCATCCCTAATTATTAAGTGACATTATTAACTCCCAGACTGTCATCAGTGTGATTAAGTTTTTATTTTCGGAACTGATATCTTCTTGCTCTTCTGCATAACTGAGGGCACACAAGACATTCCTGTGACTATAATGATTCTGCAGGTATGTAAAGAACAGAGACCAGCGGTGTATGCAGATTAAAGCGGCTCATTTTAATGTAATAAAAACAATACAGTTCATTACATAAGGTCTTTAAACACCACTGATAAAATAGTTAGTTATATTATATTGCATTTTTGTCAAAAGATCCTTCTAAAAGTTACACAGTGCACCTTTAATATATACACAATTTACAAAGTATATGTATACATTGGTAATTTTTAAACACTAAATAATGCTAAATAGCTGTAAAAGCTTTTTATATATATATATATATATATATATATATATATATATATATATATATATATATATATATATATATATATATATATATATATATATATATATATATAAAGCAAAACAGTATGAAAAATATAGATTGTTTTGCAAATGAAACAAACCATGTTTGGTGCGCCAATCAGGGCACAAAACATTTGCATTAAGCCCTGTTATCTCTCTGCTTTCCATGACCCCTTTCATAGCAGAACCACTGATCAGAAGATGCCTTAATCCAAAGTGTCTTTTAAAAAAGTAATTTATCCATAAACCTTCAATAAAAATACACTAAAAGAAAATAAATAAAAGATTTGCTATTTATGTAGGCTCATTTGCACCAGAAATAAAACAAGCATCAAAACAATAAAAACTAGAAGAAGTATACCACCTGCCACAGCACAGATCATTTTACAACCACAACAATTTCCTCTAGATGGTGACGACTGCTGCTCATTGGTTACAACCTGAGGGGGTTCAATCCGTACTGAGAAAGAATTCTGGTCCTTCTTTGGTTGTCCGAGGAATTCTGATCTGTCCAAGTTTTTAATCTCTCTAATGAGATCTAGACTGATGCGGTAGGTGCGATTTGGGTCAAACTCCAGACTGTGGTTTAAATGCTGAGTCACATAAACATCATTTAGCAAGACTTTACCATTCAATCTTGACCCTACAGAAACAATGAGGCGATCTGTGTTGCTGGCATCTGAATATCCTGTGTAATTTTCAGTGACATAATGAGGTAGGTCTGAAGTCTTGCTGAGGTTGCCTGTCTCGTAGTATTCCTGGTTAATAGGAAGAATTCTCTCTACATTTTTAAAATGATGGAAGCCAAAATGTCCATCCGCTGGGTCATGCAGGGCACGTAGACCACTGGAGTCAATGTCAACATATTCATGAGCAAACCACCACAATAATCTGAGGCCGTGTCTGGGATCTGGCTGCCCAAACTTGGAATCTCTCAGCTTGGACAAATTGTTCAGGGTCTCTGGCATGTTCCTGATGACTCTGTGTTTGAAAAAATTTTATAGTAAAATATGTAAAGGATTAGTTTTATTCCAAGAAGTTAATCAGTATCAGTTACTGGGAAAAATTTAATATGGTTGTTTTTGTTGAACAAGACATGAAGGTAAAGCTACTGTAATGGTTTTTCTTAAATGGCACACATGAAGTATCTTGACTAGATGTGATTAATTAATGTTCCTTAAAGGCCGAAGTATGTTTCATTTGCATGTGATGTAATGTATGGTCGCAATGTACCCGCACAGCCAGATTTTTGGTCATGCATGCACATACAGGAAAATGTAATGAATAGCCCATTAAATGCATTTCATTTTGTCACAATGCGCATGCGTCGAATAAACTATGCTTTGCAAGGCTGTGCATTCGACTGTGCGGGCACGTAAAAAACAGACTATACTCAGTAATGCCCTCCCAATGCTAATAATTTTATTGTAACTGCATTTATTTTGTTATAAACTACAGTAATATAGTAAATGTACTATTGTCGTTATTCACTGAAAAAAACAACTTGTAAAATTTACTTAAAAAAATCCTCGTAACAATTTGCACGAACTTTTTTAAGTAAAATTTACTGCTTTTTTATAAGTAAAACTTACATACTAAAATCAAATAAAATTTACTTAAAATTGCATGATAAAACATATGTTAAATAATTAATTAAATGTTACTTAATTATTTTATTTAGAAGTTAGATTTATTTTAATCGTTTAGGTAAAGTCTATTAGTTTTTTTTAAATTGAAGCATTGCTGTCCTAATAATATTAAATAAATCGTATTTTCTGTTTGTTATTTTCTTTAACATATTCCTATGGACCTAGTTATTTTTAGTGTTATAAATGGCATTATAACACAAAATTCATGATTGAACAAGTCAGTCATTGAATAAACTTGATTCAGAACAGAAACGCACACAAACTGTGTTTCTGACATGCATTATCAGCACTGTGGAGAGAATTACAATACAACGTTCTGAACAGGGTTCATGTAAAGAAACACTGATCACCTAAACGGTGACTTCACAAAATTATTATTTACAACAAAACAACATCAATAATATAAGAGCTTAAACCTTTATGACATTTTGCTAACAAATATTTAAGTAGTTAAAGTTCAGTTCTTATTCTGTGATAAAGCTTAAAAAATAAAAATATTCAGGCCCAAAGATTTGTGGGTATTCCTTACAACATGTGCAAATAAATGTAAGTAAATTTTATTTATAATATCTAATAAGAATTACTATTCCCACACAGTTCATTTTTTACATGAATTAATTGTGTATTTATCATCATTTTACTTAGGAAAATCTAGTTCTCAATAAATGTTATTATTATTATGTAGAAATTATGAGAGTTAATCTAATAAATATTACTACACCAAAAAGTTTGTTTTTTCAGTGTTGTAGATAACATTGTACGCTACTGCTTACCTTATTCACGCCACGTACAAGACAGATCAGATCAGATAGGTCACACAGATGAACACTTAGATGAACTCAGTTTAGAGCTAAACATGAAAAGAACATAAATAACATAAGCCTTTCAAATAAATTTAAATCAAATAGAAATATAGGAAATTTAAAAAGTTTGAAAAAGAACATGAATTGATACCTACCTGGAAAACTAAATTGAGCTGATGAACAGAATAGTGAGGAAGTGTTGAATGAAAGATGAGAACAACATGACTGATTTTAATGTGTACAAACCCATCAAGCATCTGGTCATACTAGTTTAAAACAAAAAACCCTCACGTGACTGCTTTGATCAGTTCTGTTTTCTGTTTTGATTTTGTCAGTAGAATGAAAGAAAAGCTTATTTTGAAAGCTCATTTTCACTTTGTTTAAACAGCATTTATTTGTATAAAATTGGTGAACCTCCTCTGTGTGCCATTTGTTTTTGTACTTATAATAATGATGAAGATAGGGTCAGGTTATCGTCTGACATTTTCTGATTCGTGTTTTGTTTATGATGTTTTACTTGGAAACAGAAACTTACGCTGATCCTCAAGGAAGTAGTTTGTGAAATATCTCAGGTTCACTCTAGGTATTTGCCAAAGACTTCATCAAGCAAGTCTCTTGCTTACAAATAAAAATAGAAACAAATGAGAAAATTGTTAAGAGTATGAAGCTGTAAAATTAATGTAGATTTTTCAGTAATCTTGAATAATATAATTTTCAGTAATACTGACTTTTAGGAAATGTATGCTCAGTTTGTGACATTGTCAAGATCTCTTTTACACAAATTCTAATGGTGACATTTGTGAGATTTCTTGCTCTTTTTCTCAGGAGAAATATCTGAGATGACTTAAACAAACGTTTCCTCTTCAGCCACTTTCACTGATGTCTAGGAGAAATTATTGAAATATTAAATAGATCTCATGTGATATTTTTCCTATGAGCTTTGACTGTTAATGTATGACTGATAATCATCTAGACTTGCTTTAATATTCTTTTAAAGTTTTATATAGACCGTTTCAGCAGTAACAACATAAACAAGCAGCTGCACGTAGCTTCCGGTAAACTCCGCTAAGAATAAATAACAACAAAGTTCTTTAAACGTAGTTTATTTATATAACAAGCAAAAAAACAACACATAGATTACCTAGGAAACCAAAACATTTGTTATTTTTGATGAGGCATTTGTTCAAGAGATCAGTTTAGCAACTAGTTAGACCATTAAAAAAACGAAACCGGAAGTAAGGTTCGGATCCAGACGCAGAGGCGCGGGAAGATATTTTCGGTAGGGGGTGCTGGGGTGCGGATGCATACATACAAACTATATAGCCTATTGCAAAAGAGTTTAGATTCTCTGCCAGGGTCGTTATTTTCTGCTACTATCCTCTGGCCGGCCGGACCGTTGATTAAGCAAAATTTTTAATCATTACTTTATTAGCCTCATTGGGTGGGGAGAAAACTATGCCATATTATCAGAAATATTATATATAGACTATATTTAGGCCAAAGTAACAAATGTGTCCAAAAAGTTACACAAACTACAAAATGATTTGTAAAAGTTACAAAATGCAACGCGAGTCATGTGCGGAGTCTTCTCTGGCACCCATCACGCACCGGGTCTGCTATTCTGTATGGTGTAGCTTAAGTGCAGCATGCAGCCTGAAGATGTAAAGAAAAAAAGAAAAACAGGAGAATTAACTTTAAGCAAGTTTGGAGGAAAGTCGGAGGTATGGAACCAGTTATACATTCTCACTCGTGCCAGTAGCCTACGCCTTCTTTGTTTTCCTTTGCTTAAGTTTTTAATATTTATAAATTTTAACATGGAAACTTTATTGACATCACTCGAGTTAAGGCGATTAGTGGACCTTTCAATTCACGGGTTTCATTTAATTCTATTTTTCAAACGTAAATGTAATATTTTTGTCTTAAGTTTTGTTTCAGTTTGCCATGCATGCCTCCTGCACGGCGGTGTAAAAATAAGATATTTTTCAACTTTAAAATTCATAATTCAAACATCATATCCTAAATTGTTGGAATATATTCCATATGTATTTATTTGGATTTATAGATGTTTAACATTAAAATTGATGCATGGGAATAATTTATATAAATTTTTTAAATACCCACCACTCTTAAATGCGCATGTTCCTTATGTACATCGAGGCTTTACAATTTAGTTCCTTTCATGTCGTTTTAATAATTTACTTCAATCTTTTTTACTTTAAATGTTTACTTTAAATGTTCTTTTACATTTCCATGTGCGTTAAACACCGCGAAACAATTTGGCTATATTTTTAAATAGTTTTTGAAAAGATTACCTTTTTCTGATATGTCATTTGAACAAATAACGCTAGTCCTTGGGACTTTTGGGCTGTGTTATTGAAAAAAATCCCAAATTCTCTGAGACATTGCGAAGCTGATAGATACATAGCCTAGTAATTCGTTCTATGTGGCTGTGAGTGTGCCTGCTTGTGTGTTATGCGTATACGCAGCTTATGGGCTGAATCGCATTCAGGTTGTCAAAACAAATGTGATTGGCTAATACACACTGAAATAAATTAAATCCTTTTAAAATAACTACATTTATCATTCTCTCTTCATCACACAGCCCAAACATGATGACATACAAAATGTATTGGAACAGTAACAAACAACAATCAGAGACATTAATAAGCTATCATTTTATGGTCATTGCAGTTTTAAATTTTGGCACCAGGGGGTGCTGCAGCAGCTGCAGCACCCCCACTTCCCGCGCCCATGTCCAGACGTGTATCACGTGCTCAAGGCCGCCTTGTAGTGATGGGATTTATGGCTCTTTTAGGGGATCCGGATCTTGGCGATCCGTTCCTTTCAAAGAGCCGTTCAAAAGAACGGCTCATTTGGCTCTTTTTAAATATTTAGTCAGTTTTAAGAAGCCAGCTTGGGGCATCTCAGTTTGCCTGTAAATAATCACTGGGAGGAATGATGAGGTTAGATTTGTAGTCAAATCATTACAACTCAGATATCACACACCAATATCTGAGTTTGAATTATTCTGAAATATTGATCATTACCTCGTTTGTCATGTGTAGACAATATTCCATAGGGTTGCACAACATTAGACAGTCACATCACTATTTTGGATTTACCTTTAGTACAAAGTGTGTGTATGTGTAAAGCTACGTTGACTTATGTTATTTATACAATACCTACTCACAAAAAAAAAACAAAGCCGGCTGCAATGAATTTCTGTGCAAAATAGCTTTTACTACAAACACTTCCACAATTTAGAATAAATAAAATGGAAATGTCTACATACAGTCCAATATTACTACTATTACTAATGTAAACTTTGCAAATAGGACATCAGCCCCTTCAAGTCTTAAATGAACAACCCCTGCGCTGGGTGCGCCCCTCCCCCTATAACTGTTCTGTCTCACGGATGAGCTAATTTGTGTGCATCTGTGTGAAACACGGATAGGAAAAAAGAACGACAGAAAGAACGGCTCCCCTCCAGCCGCGACTCGGCTCCCATCGTTCATGTTTGTGAGCCGTTCAAAAGAATCGGTTCGTTCGCGAACGTGACGTGCTACCAATGAAAACGTATATCGCTAGAAAAACTATTTGAGGTAACACTTTACACTTTTCAGTACATGTACTAATACATAATGAATAATCAATTTAATATAAACTGACGATGAGTTAAGCCATGTACTAATCAATAACTAACCATGACATGAGTCATATGAATTCATGAATTAATAACAGCCACCTTAGCTACACTGTAAAAAATGTCTGTAGAAATTACAGTATTACTGGGTATTACTGGCAACTAGCTGCCAGTAACTTACTGTAGATTTTACATTTAGGTTATTTACTGGCAACAGTTTGTTCAAAGTTAAATGAACATGAAACATTTTTAGTCTTTATCTTCTACAGTAAGTTACTGGCAACCAGCTGCATAATTACAGCAAATTTTTTACAGTGTACACATTAATAGATGTTTGTTAGTTAATGCATTAATTAACACTTTGCATAACCCAAATCAAACATGCTAGAATATAACTTATGCACAATGTTTAGGTTAGTAAAGGGAAACTGCTTATACATTTGCTCCTGCAGCTGATGTACAAACATTGAATGGCACTGGATTTCTTGCAATATTTACAGTCAACCTTAATCGTTAAATGAACAATTATGCACTAATAATTAAAATGATTCCACTGCTGCCATTGAAAATAACTTACCTACACTATAAAGTGTTAATAAAACAGAGGCTATTCTTTATAAATTAAAATCAGTGTTAGCCTACAGATGATGGTTATTTTGTGAACTGGATTGTATTAATAAAATGCACATATCTGTCTAGTGTTCTTGTTCTTGCAATAGCGAATGAAGCCGTTTAGTAAAATAAAATGTAAATAGTAATCATGAAAAATCTATTTGATATATATATATATATCTATATATATATATCTATCTATATATATATATATATATATATATATATATATATATATATATATATATATGTATATATATATATATATATATATATATATATATATATGTATATATATATATATATATATATATATATATATATATATATATATATATATATATATATATATATATATATATATGTATATATACAGAGAGAGAGAGAGAGAGAGAGAGAGAGAGAGAGAGAGAGACTATACACGAAATCTGTAGATGAAAATGACCAGCAGTACAATAAAGATAAATACCAAACATCTTAGTACATCACACAGCAAAGTGCAGCATGTTTCACAGTCGCCATCTGCAGATTTGTATGATCTTTGCTGCTTATGAGTTGAATACTTAAATGGTTCAATCTGTATTGAGTAAGAATTCTGGTCCTTCTTTGGTTGTCCGACAAATTCTGATCTGTCCAAGTTTTTAATCTCTCTAATGAGATCTAGACTGATGTGATAGGTGCGATTCTGGTCAAACTTCAGACTGTTGTTTAAATGCTGAGTCACATAAACATCATTTAACCAGACTTTAAAATTCAATTGTGTACCTACAGAAACAATGAGGCGATCTGAGTTGCTAACATCTGAATATCCTGTGTAATTTTCAGTGACATAATAAGGCAGTGCATCTGAATTCCTGAGGTTGCCTGTCTCGTAGTATTCACAGTTAATAGGAAGAATTTTCTCCTCATTCCTAAAACAATGGAAGCCAAAACGTCCATTCGCTGGGTCATGCAGGGCACGTAGACCACTGGAGTCAATGTGAACATATTCATTGGCAAACCACCATAATAATCTGAGGCCGTGTCTGGGATCTGGCTGCCCAAACTTGGAATCTCTCAGCTCGGACAAATTGTTCAGGGTTTCCAGCATGTTCCTGGTGACTCTGTTTGAAAAATATAAAGGAATCAAAATAGTAATTTATGGTCGAAGAGAAAGACTCAATATAGAGATTGTTTTTGTTGAGCAATGAAGTAAGTGTTTTCCTTTAATGGCACACATGAAGTGTCTGGACAAGATATGATTTATGTTTCTACAAGCATATTTAATCATTTACAGTACATTGTAGTAGAAATGCCCACCTAATGCTAACAATTTTATTGGAACTGCATATCGTAGTAATGTGCGTTACTGTACTGCCTACCTTATTCAAGCCTACCTTATTATGTTAGTTTAGAGCTATTAACATGAAAATAATTTGAAAGCCCTTCAAATAAATGCAAATTACAAGACATTTAAACAGTTTATATCTGACTGCTGAAGAACATGAATGGTACCTACTTGGATAATTGAATTGAGCTGATGAACCGAATAGTGAGGAAGTGTTAAATGAAAAATGAGAACAGCACCTGCTGATCTTAAAATGTACAAACCCATAAGGCATCTGGTCATACTAGTTTAAAACAAACAACCCTTGCGTGACTGCTTTGATCAATTTTGTTTTCTGTTTTGTCAGTAGAATAAAAGAAAAGCTTATTTTGAAGAGCTTAAATAGCACTACTTTAAATTGAATTAATATTATAAACTTTCTGTGTGTGCCAATTGTGTTTCTGTATACTTATATAATGATATTGACAGGGTCAGTTTATCCTCAACATTTTCTGATTCGTGTTTTGTGTGTGATGTTTTTACTTGGAAACAGAAACAGATGTTGCTCCACATGGAAGTAGTTTATATAAATTGAAATACATTAGGAAAGAAATAAAAATAAACGAAATTACAACAACATATATATGACCCTGTACCACAAAACCAGTCTGAAGTCGGACAGGTATTAGTCAACAATAAATTTACTGTAAAAATATTGCTGTAATTATGCAGCCGGTTGCCAGTAACTTACTGTAGAAGATAAAGACTGAAAATGTTTCATGTTCATTTAACTTTGAACAAACTGTTGCCAGTAAATAACAGAAATCTAAAATCTACAGTAAGTTACTGGCAGCTGGTTGAAACCAAAAATATCATAGCACTGGAGCATTGCTTGAAACAAGTCATGTGACCTGTAGCTTCAAACGCTTTGAATATTTTATGGTGACATGAATAGTAATTGTCATTGACTCATTGTATTATGCCATATATTGTGCCAAATAGACCAAAAAAGTATAATAATTGACAACCATGCCTAAGTAGAGCATCGTGTCAAAAGGATTGAAGCACCAACACAGTGTGTTTGTAAAAGCCTTATTGCTTCAGAAGCCCTTTCAGCACATCCAGTGCAAAGTACTTGAAAATTGTCCGGAACGAGGAAGTTTTACCAGCAGAAACCACACTCCTGCATTATTAAACTAACCTAACTACATGTGCTTATCAAAGATTTCCAGCACCAGCACCGTTTAAAATATAATGTATAAAGAAATTAAAATAATAATAAACATGTGAAAATAATAATAAACATAATGATAAATATTAAGATGACATCCTATATTAATGACTCAGAGTTTACATTGGATATCATCACATAAACAGATTTACACATTTAATTTTGCAAATTTGGGCAAATATTTTGGTCCATCTGTAATTTACTACACATAAAAATTTCTATCCAAATATGCATTATTATATTGTTGCATTTTAGCATTTGCTTTATGCATTGAGTTCCCCTGTTTTCCACGACCCTATCAAAACCCATTTTGGGCCACTTGTTAGACAAAATTGGCTATGTAGGCCAGAATAGATATCCACTGCGTGAAGACAGAGTGAGAAATCCACTGCGCAAAGACAGGGTGAGAGATAACTGAGTTGCCGCGGAGGAATAACCAGCCGTGCTGGACAGCGGCAGAAGACCCCGTGGGGTACGCTGGACAGCGCTTAAGGCATCAATGCAGCCAGAGCTGCGGCAGTGAGAGAGATGACAAACTCCCAGAGGCGGCAGGGAAGTGGAAGACCTGGCAGATTGTAGACAGCAGAGAGCACAGGTAAAATACGAAAATAACAAAGTAAATCTCTAAACTTGAAGCGTTTCAATACTGGGATAATAACTAGACAGACTAGATAAGACCGAACTATTGGCAAGGCACATACAATGACGAACTCGCAGAGAACAAAAGGCAGAGGGCACTAATATATTAAACCAAACGGGGAATTATTGGAAAACAGGTGCGGGGCGCAGGTGCAGGAAATCACGAAGATGAAGCGCCCGGGTGACAGACGTGCATGAGCTGAGCTGAGCTGAGCTGTAAAACACAAACACAATGAAAACACAGAAACAGAGCAGCCGATCAGATCGACGCCATGACACTTATTGCATCAATCGTAATTCCAGCATATAGAGGTTGTGTGAATGTTGTGTTGATTGTGTGTAAGTGTTCGAGTATTTGTGTCTCGGAGACTCTGAAGAAGGACAGAGTGCCTGCTGACCAGTCCAGATAAACTCCTAATCTGTTAAAAGGAAATAAACAAGGAATGGATGTTTTCTCTTCTTTGTGATGAACACTGATTTCACCAAAATAGCACTGCAGACTCCAGGATTTTCCATTAGCTCCAAACAAACTGCTTGCACTCCATCCTTTCCTGCTGATGTCTTTATATGACACTGATATGCAACCGCCTGCCCCGCTCCATTCAACCTCCCAATAACAGCGTCCAGTCAAACTCTCTTTACACAAAACCTGCATATGACTCTCAAATCTGTCTGGATGATCAGGATACGACTGAAGATGATTTACATATCTGACTTTCTTCTTATCTTCAGATAGCACAAGATGAGCGTTTGCTGTGTTTGGGTCCAGTGTGAGATAACAGGCATCTGAATACAAGAAGACACATTTATAACAACAACAATAACAACAACAACAACAACTGTGATTGTCTGCGTCTGTGTAGACTCACACTTGCGTAGTCCTGCAGTAATTCTGAGCTGTCCTCCATGATCCAAACTAAACACAGTAATAAAACACACAATCATGCCACCACAATTAATACAATGAAAAATGTCTATAGGAACAAATGTAAAAACACAATGCAGACACATTTAAACTCACACTGCACACACGCATGCACACAAACCTGCAGACACACACTCTCAAAAACACACACACACTCACATAAACCTCATTCACACAGCACTTTGGACCCAAAAATACCCGTAAAATTGGCAGACAAGCTTCAGTGTGAACGCAAAAACACGTCCCATAAATCTTCTGGGATCTCTCCCGGAAAGAGAACCTAGTAACATTGCCGTAAGATACCCGGAAAACCCTCAGTGAGAAGAACCATCTGAAAAGTCTGAATATGAAAAGTATGAGCATGTACAGCACTCAATACTTATTTGGGGCTCCTTTTGCCTGAATAACTGCAGCAATGTGGCGTGACATTGACATGGAGTCGATCAGTCTGTAGCACTGCTCAGTTGTTATGAGCCCCGGTTGCTCTGATAGTGGCCTTCATCTCTTCTGCATTGTTGGGTCTGGCATATCGCATCTTTCTCTTCACAATACCCCATAGATTTTCTAAGGAGTTAAGGTCAGACAAGTTTGCTGGCCAATTAAGAACAGGGATACCATGGCAGCAGGAGGCATGATGTGCTCTAAAACTTTAAAACTAAAGCTCTAAAACTTCTAAAGCGGCTGCATTGACCTTGGACCTCAGAAAACACAATGGACCAACACCAGCAGTTTTTGTCTTTGAAACGCTTCTGACGCTGTCTGTTGTTCAAGAGTGGCTTGACACAAGGAATGCGACAGCTGAAACCCATGTTTCTCTACCACATCTTTTCCTTCCCTTCGCCTCTCTATTAATGTGCTTGGACACAGAGCTCTGTGAACAGCCAGCCTCTTTTGAAATTACCCTTTGTGTCTTGAAATGACCCTCCTTGTGCAAAGTGTCAATGGTCATCATCTTTTGGACAATTGTCAAGTCAGCAGTCTTCCCCATTATTGTGTTGTCTACAGAACTAGACTGAGAGGCCATTTAAAGGCCTTTGCAGGTGTTTTGAGTTAATTAGCCGATTAGAGTGTGGCACCAGGTGTCTTCAAAATTAAAACTTTTCACAATATTCTAATTTACTGAGAAACTGAATTTGGGATTTTCCTTAGTTGTCAGTTATAATACTCAAAATTAAAATAAATTAACATTTGAAATATTTCAGTCTGTGTATAATGAATGGATATAATATACAAGTTTTACTTTTTGAATGGAATTAGTGAAATAAATCAACTTTTAGATGATATTCGAATTATATGACCAGCACATGTACACTTTGCATTAACATTCAACCTGTATAGGGATGTTGTGCCCATACATATTAAAAAGACAAGTGTAAATGCATGTCTGATCACAATGCAATCCAATCAGTGTGTCCTGGTCCAGAGGTAGAGGACGCATTGTGATCGAATTTCGGTGTAATGTAAACAGTGTAATGTCCAGCCATTGTGTCTGAATTCGCAGGTCGACATCATGCAAAATGCAGCACCCTCTCTCACAAAATGTCAAAAAAAAAAAGATGGAGAACCCCCGTATGGAGACCATTGAGACTTCTACCCTCATCTTTGATTTGTAAATTGTCCCTTACTGAAAATGCTTTTCAAAAGAAAACCCACCATTTCAGTTAGACATTACACCGGGCCATTCTCTGCAGACTTATTTAAATATTGTGCGGCTCAAATGAGCACGGGACGTGATTTTTTTATGCTGCTGAATGATCTCCGCTTCAGCACGGTCAGTGACGAGCTAACTTACCTGATATCTGCTTCAGTCTAGTTTGCAGACATTTCTCATCGTGAATATTTATCTGGATGCAAATTCCTTATTTTCAAGACCTGAACCATAACTTCATGTTGCCATGACACGCGCGTCCTCACTACGGCATGCCCCATACGGCATTGTTTATGCATCTCATTTATTATTCCCTGATAACTGCTTTAGTCCAGTTTGTCAAAATATCTCGTCATGAATGTTGATCTGCATATAAATCCATCGTTAAAGAGCTGAAGTATAACTTCAATGTTGTGATAACACACACGTCCTGACTACGACACGACCATTACGGCATTGTTTTCTGAATCTTGTTTACACTGAGGGTTTTCCGGGTATCTTTCGGCAATTTTGCTAGGTCCTCTTTCCGGGAGCAATCCCAAAAGATTTACGGGATGTGTTTTTGCGTTCACACAGAAGCTTGTCTGCCAATTTTACGGGTATTTTCTGGGACCAAAGTGCTGTGTGAATGAGGTTATAGAGACAGACAGACAGACAGACAGACAGACAGACAGACAGACACACACACACACACACACACACACACACACACACACACACACACACACACACACACACACACACACACACACACACACACAGTATAGTGAGTATTAGTGTTGAGTTCGTACTTGAGTTTGTGATTATTGAGTCTCTGAGAGAGCATCTGACGTCCTAAGTCCTCTGGGTGATTGTAGCTCAGATCCAGCTCTCTCAGGTGTAATGATGTGTTTGAACCCAGAGCTGAAGCCAAATAACAACAACCTTCATCTGTCACCATACAACCTGATAATCTACAAAAAGATCACACATCAACATCAGTCAGTTCATAGTCTTTAGTTACAAATCAGTAAATAAGTATCTAGAGATAAATACCTCAGTATCTCTAGTTTACAGTCTGGACTCTTGAGAGCATCAGAGATGAGCTTCACTCCTGAATCCTGCAGGTCATTGTTACTCACATCCAGATCTCTCAGGAGACACCACGATGATTGTAGAGATGAAGAGAAACTTTCACAACACTCAGCTGTCAGATTACACATGGACAATCTGAAGAGAAGAAGACAGATTATCTACAAGACATTTTTCAAAACACAAATTTCAGTTTTGCCAAAGAACAGCTATGACAGTCACTATCATTTATTGTTTTAGTACCTGACTATTTATACTGAAAATAACTGACCTCAGTATCTCTAATTTACAGTCTGGACTCTTCAGAGCATTAGCGATGAGCTTCACTCCTGAATCGTGCAGGTCATTGTTACTCACATCCAGATCTCTCAGGAGACACGATGATGATTGTAGAGATAAAGATAAACTTTCACAACACTCAGCTGTCAGATTACACTTGGACAATCTGAAGAGAAGAAGACAGATTATCTACAAGACATTTTTCAAAACACAAATTTCAGTTTTGACAAAGAACAGCTACGGCTGTCACTATCATTTACTATTTTAGTACCTGACTATTTATACTGAAAATGACTGACCTCAGTATCTCTAGTTTACAGTCTGGACTCTTGAGAGCATCTGCGATGAGCTTCACTCCTGAATCGTGCAGGTCATTGTTACTCACATCCAGATCTCTCAGGAGACAACATGATGATTGTAGAGATAAAGATAAACTTTCACAACACTCAGCTGTCAGTTTACACATGGACAATCTGAAGAGAAGAAGAAGACAGATTATCTACAAGACGTTTTTCAAAACACAAATTTCAGTTGTGCCAAAGAACAGCTATGACAGTCACTATCATTTATTGTTTTATGACTATTTATACTGAAAATGACTGACCTCAGTATCTCTAATTTACAGTCTGGACTCTTGAGAGCATCAGAGATCAGCTTCACTCCTGAATCCTGAAGGTCATTGTTACTCAGGTCCAGATCTTACACAGGTGAGTTTGAGGATTGAAGACATAAAGCAATGACTTCACAGAACTCAACAGTCAGATCACAGCTGTCAAATCTGCCAATATATATTTTGTTGTATCTTCATAAACAGTGCAGTGAGACATATAACTCTACATTTCATCACGCTGTAAAACACTAAACATACAGTGAAGTTACTCACAGGGCTTTTCTGCAACATCTCACAGCTGGAACAAATATCTTGTAGTTTTCTTTTGATGTCTTGTATCTCTTCATGTTGAACGTATTCGCATTCTCTGACATCAGCAGTACGTGAACCATTAATAAGCACATTGAAGATGAGAGATGTGTTTCTGAACGAGCATCTGAATTTAGGTAGCTTTGGATGTCCTCACATAACAACTGATCCTTGAGCTCCAGTAAGCAGTAAAACAGGTTGATTAAAGCTTCATCTGAGCAGGAATCTTCGTCTTTTAATTGTTTAATGAATTCAGTTGTTTTTCTGATGCTGTCTGTGGTGTCTTTAGTATGTGTGAGCAGACCTTTGAGCAGCTTCTGACTAGATTCCAGTGAAATGCCCATCAGAAAACGTAAAAACAGATCCAGATGTCCTCTTTCACTCTCCAGGGCTTTGTGAATGGCCTCAATGAGAATGTTATGCAGATCAATATTTGAGGTGCTCTGAGGTATTTCAAGGAATAATAAAAGTTCCTCAGTTTTCTCATTTAGGTAGCAGACGAACACATGCAATGCAGCTAGGAACTCTTGAACACTCAGATGGACAAAGCTGAAGACTTTTGTTTCGTGAAGTACAAATTCCTTCTTAAAGATCTCAACGATCATTCCTGTGTACTCTGAATCTACAGCCACATCAATACCACATGCTTTTAGATCTTCCTCATAGAAGATGATGTTTTCTTTCTTCAGCTGTTCAAACGCTAACCTGGCCAACTTCAAAATCATCTCCTTGTTAATGTCCAGCAGCTTTGTATGTTCTCTTTCATGTTCTTTGTCATACTTTTGGTTCTTCATGTTCATCTGAATCAGCAGGAAGTGAATGTACATTTCAGTGAGAGTGTTGCCAATGTTTTCCTCATTGTTCTTGATGACAATATGATGAAGTAGTGTGGTTGTGATCCAACAGAAGACAGGAATGCGGCACATGATGGAGAGGCTACGAGATTGCTTAATGTGAGAGATTATTTTAGATGCTTGAGTTTCATCTTTAAATCTCTTTCTGAAGTATTCCTCCTTCTGCTGGTCAGTGAATCCTCGGACCTCTGTGAACAAACCTACAAACTCAGGAGGGATTTGATTGGCTGCTGCTGGTCTTGATGTTACCCATATGAGAGATGATGGAAGCAGATGACCTTTAACCAGATTTATAAACAATGCATCTACAGATGATTTTTCCTCAACACTTGACAACATTCTGCCTTCATCATAATTCAAGGGCAAGCGACTCTCATCAAGTCCATCAAAGATCAACGCCACTGTATATTTCTTCACTAACTTCATAAGCAGTGCATTTTCCAGATCTTCAATATCAGGATAAAATTTCTTTAGAAACTCAATGAAACTGATCTGTTTCTCTGTAATTACGTTGATCTCTCTGAATGAAAACAGGAACATAGCATCTACATCTTGATTAGTTTTTCCTTCAGCCCAATCCAGAATGAACTTCTGTACAGCGACGGTTTTTCCAATTCCAGCGATGCCTTTGGTCAAAACAATTTTCTCCTCGTTATTCAGTGACTGAAATATTTCATTACAGTTGATGGGTCTCTCCTGTGATTTCGTGGTCTTTAAGGCTTCATCAGTCTTCAGAGTCTCATGTTCACGATTGACTTCTTCAAAATCTCCCTCCGTAATAAACAGTTCTGTGTAAACCTCCTTCAGATGAGCTTCATTTTCTTTCTTGCCCTCAAAAATGTGCTCTGATTTCTCCTTCATTTCGGTTTTATGACTTTTTAAAAATTCTTGCAGCTTAGAAACATCTGTTAATAGAAATGAAGAGAATAAAACTATTAAACACAAACGTGACAAATGTTATTCATAATAGCAAGGTTATTTGTCATATGGGAGATAAATAAAACAAAGAGGGCTGCAACAACAGTTATTGTTATAATTGATTTATCGGGTGATTATTTTTTCGATTAATTGAATAAACGACCCCCCCCCCCACAAATTTACTCAATAAGATGTTTCCCTTATTATAAATAAGGCACTAAATTAGGATATTCACCTGTAGAATTTTGTAGAAGTGCAAAAGCCACACAATACTAGAGATTTACTAATATAATCTTTTTGATTTAAATGACAAAACATAAACAAAACAAATTAAGTCTTTGGGGATGTGCTGAGGAATTTTTTCACAGATTAATAAACTCATTTTAATATTAAACTTTAGACCTTGATGAGAATTAACATTATTCATTATTAATCAAATAAATAAGCCATCATGATATGAAAATGCATGCATGGTTACAGTAATAAAAACCTGAATTTTCTCCTTACTTTAAAACAGATTGTGGTTCATTACTATTTTTACAACAATTAAACAAATACAAACTCACTTATATTAAAGGAAATTAAACCGTTATTAACCAGCGTTTTTTTTGTGCTTTTGCTTATGTAATTGTCCTGTCAGGGTTGCCAGATCTCTGTAACAAAATCAGCCCAATGGCAATTCAAAATTAGTCCAAAAGCATCCCAATGACTATTCACACAGCTTGACGAAGAAACAGCGCCTGACTTTAATTAGAAACACACAGCTTGTGCTGTCCGCGTTGTCCCACGGTGGTGTGGGACGTTACAGAACAACTAATCAAATATAATCGTTAACAACTTACAGTTTTTGCCTACTGCTTACACACTTTTTGCAAAATTTGGCTCATTATGTCAAAATTCTACACACAAGCCACACAGACATAGGACTTGGAGATTAACAAATCACATCCATGCCAAAATGAAACACTGCAATCAAAACTTAGCACTCCTTTCTAAAAATGAAATTCTTGTAACAAAACCATACACACAAGCACCATTTGAATTACTCTTTCATATCACCAGCAACACACTGATCCGCTTTATATATAACACTGCAGTCTTTGTGGTTTTATTTTTATCGCAATTTTCTTAGACTCAGTCTTTAGTAAAACTCAAAATTAGATTTATTTAAAGATATATTTATTTGTTTAAATTTATTTAGTAATCAAACAAGAGTTTTTACCCAAAAAAAAACATTCTTAAAGGAATAAAGAAAAATAGAACCACAAGTCATCACATTTAGCCACAAAACAAAAGTAAAAAACAAAACAAATACTGGATAAACTGCTATTGTGGGGAAAAACACACTTGTTTTGTGTTTGTGTGCGCATGTATGTGTGTGGTGGGGGCCTGGGGGGTCTTATGGATCCCTGCTTCTGTTCGGATCTGGCCACAAGACCTCGTCGACATCACAGGCGATGTCCTCGCGGGCTAGGCATCGGGGAAAATATCGTCTTGTGTGCCTGATCCACCCTTGGATGGATCCCACCTCAATGTCACCACATGCCTCTTCCATTGCTTGCAGAAGAGGCATGCGGGCGTGTGGTTGCCAATCATAGACTTTCCACCGCCATGCTGAAAAGAATTCCTCGATTGCATTTAGAAAGGGGCTGTAAGGCGGCAGGTATAAAATTGTGAAATTGTTATGGTTGGTGAACCAATCTTGGACCAGAGTAGCCCTGATGTCATCCGATACACGTCTCCGCACTGGTCCTCGTCTTTGTCCTCTTCCATGTCCACGTCCAACTCCTCTCTCTCTTTGTCATCCTCTTACTCTTACTCGCATTGCCTCCATGCTTGCAAAGTTCTCAGAATGTCTTACCTGAGGCCAGGGCCGGTTCTAGACATTTGGAGGCCCTAGGCAAAAGTTATGTTGGAGGCCCCCTGCACCACTCATTTCTTCCACTTTTTAGAATAAAAACAAAGCACCAGAAAAATATAGTTCTTAACCTTTTTATTATATATCTTTTATTACTATTTGTACATTTTCACTAATATATGTACACACATACAAAAACTGTATGTTTTTTGTGTACATGTCTCTTTTCCGTGTATTTGTGTTTCTTCACAATCACTATTGCTCCTCTCTCTCTTCGCTCTGTTGTTTACCTGACTCTCAAAAACCTCATCATTGATCCTACAACATATTTAAAAAAATATACCAGTAGCCTAATGTCATGAAAACGTCTACATTGTTTTCTACAGAGTAAAAATAAACTTTAGTACAGTAAGTTATGACATGTACTTCAAAATTATTAAAACTTTAAGTTTGTAACTGGTTATTATCATTTTAAAACGAGTAAGCATTTAAGTAAGCCAGGATTTTAGTAGTAGTTTTGCTGTAATTTGTTCAGTAATTTATTTATTTAGCAATAACACAGAATAAGAAAAACATCTATACAGAACAACATTACATTTACAGAAGTACACTTGCTGGACATCACTTCAGTTCATAAACATCAGTGCCTTTTATAGTTATTTTCTATCTAGGTATGAACAGGATTTCCCTGCACATTATGCCATTGCAATACATTAAAGACACTATATATTCACACAAATAAACTGCTAGTGTAAGTGAAACGGACAAACTAAGCAAAAAGAACAGTTTGTTGTTAAAAATATGTTTATGTTTATTAAGTAGTATGTTTGAGCAACTAATCAACAGCGTAGCTTATTTACAATATACAGATATTTGAAACAATTAAACATACTCTATTGTATTTGCTCCTTGTCTTTGAACTCAAATGTATTTACTGTAGGCCTAATAATGCAAATCAGTTCCTGACGCAATGTTTTTTTTTCCTGACGCGATGTTATTATACGCGCAATTTCATCACGTCTGACAGTCTCGAGTGGACGCGTTATGACGGTCGCCTCAGATTAAACCGAACCGGCAAAGTCAGTGGAATAAAGTGAATGTTCCGGATTTGGCACAGGTTACATTACAAATTAATGCAAAATATGATGACAAATCACATACCTTTATCACGCGCTCAAGGCCGCCTTAATGCACGGGCTTACCTGGGCTGAAGCCCAGGGGCCTCCCAAGTTCAAGGGCCTCCCAAGTTTGCGTTCATGACCAGCTGAAAATGTCATATTGTTTTGTAACTTGTCGGGTTTTCTGTCAATCACTCTAATTGCACGTTACATGGCTGCTGATTGGTCCGTTGTAACTTAACGTGAAATAAAATGTCAGACGTAACATATTTTTTATTCCGCGTAATGTAATTAAGTGCGCGTTGTCAACTTGACATTCCTGCACGTTAGACTGAGTGTGACAGAGAAACGGGAAATAATCCACCAACAAATGAAAGAGTCATTTCTGAAATTTCATAATGCACTAGTGAGGCGCAGCTCTCTCTCTCTCTTTCGTGCGCGCGCTCGCTCGTTCGCTCTCTCTGTGCTCGTTCAGCTCTCTGGCATGCAGAAGTCTCTGACCCGTGCACAAGAAACTGTGCCGCTAAATTAAGAAAGGAGTTCCCGCATAATGCTGTTAGTTGTTATAAAGTTTAAGTTTACTCGCGTTTATATCAGTGACGCGTGCGCAGCTGGAGCGATGTAGATTGACGCGACGTCAGCTCACAGTACACACATCTGTTGGTAGAAAGACGAGAAAGAGACGCAACGGTAAAGGTGCAAGTCTAAGAAAGTAAAGAGCGACAAAACCATCTCAAATGATCATCCCCTGATAGCACCATTATAATCTCATTATCTAAAGATCTTATGTACAGGTATGTTCCCTGTCTGTCTTGTGCATATTCATACTTGGTCGGTTTACATGCTTATGCATACATACTAAATACAATGCATACTATATCTTCAGCCTACAAAATAAATAACTGATTAAAAAACAAGATTCTGTCTATAAAGACTTATCTTTTGTTATCATTAATGCATTTTCACTTTAAAACTAACTTTAACGTATTATATTTTTAAAACTGTGGTGAGCATTTAGTTAGTGAGTGGCAATTTTCTGCAAATTATATTCCAAAAACTATATAAACATAAAGCTTATAAACATATAAACTTTCACACATTTTGGTTTTATTATCACCACAAGTTGCTGTGTGTGGTTGTTAAATAAAGTGTCTTGTGTTTATGCTCAAGTGGGCTCAGTGACATGTTAATAACAATATTATGGTGTTTTCTGGCTCAAAGAGGGAAAACTCACTGTTGTATGTCTCGAAAGAAACTAATGCATTTTGTGATGTAGATTACCTAGATATTACACTTTAAAAAAGAGACGGTAACACTTTATTTTAAGGTGTCCTTAATACAGAGTAATTACCTCATTAAGTACTTAGTAGTAGATGGTGTAATTACATGCAACTAAATGTACTTAATATGTAACTAAGTTATGGAACAGCATGTACTTACAGATTGTAATTATGCACATGTAATAAGCTGCAACTGTTACACATATGTAACAGGTCGAGTCTGTTACAAAGCTAACTACTGGTGTAATAAAAGGTCTTGTTACATATGTGTTACAATGTAATCATATTGAAAGTACTTTGTGTAGTACTATGTAATAACAAGTACCTACATATGTTACTAGTTACATAGTTCACAGTTTAATTACATGAATTAGCTTCTTAAATACATTTAAATTACATTATATTACACAGGGATAAGCTACGTAAAATAAAGTGTATCTAGAGTGTACTTAAGTGTACTTCATCTGTTTCTACATACCTTATCCATCTGTAACACAGTTTGAATTGACTTACTAGTTCACTGTTAATAACATGAATTAGCTTCTTAATTACATTTAAATTACATTATATTACACAGTTTGAAACGACTTACTAGTTCACTGTTAATTACATGAATTAGCTTCTTAATTACATTTAAATTACATACTATTACACGGGGATAAGCTACGTAAAATAAAGTGTATCAAGAGTGTATTTAAGTGTACTTCATGTGTATCTACATACCTTATCCATTTGTAACGTAGTTTGAATCGACTCACTAGTTCATGGTTTAAATACATGAATTAGCTTCTGAATTACATTTAAATTACATATTATTACACGGGGATAAGCTACGTAAAATAAAGTGTATCTAGTTTGTACTTAAGTTTGAAACGACTTACTAGTTCACTGTTCATTACATGAATTAGCTTCTTAATTACATTTAAATTACATACTATTACACGGGGATAAGCTACGTAAAATAAAGTGTATCTAGAGTGTACTTAAGTGTACTTCATGTGTATCTACATGCCTTATTCATCTGTCAAGTAGTTTGAATCGACTCACTAGTTCATGGTTTAAATACATGAATTAGCTTCTGAATTACATTTAAATTACATAATATTACACGTGGATAAGCTACGTAAAATAAAGTGTATCAAAAGTGTACTTAAGTTTGAAACGACTTACTAGTTCACTGTTAATTACATGCATTAGCTTCTTAATTACATTTAAATTACATTATATTACACAGGGATAAGCTACGTAAAATAAAGTGTATCAAGAGTGTACTTAAGTGTACTTCATGTGTATCTACATACCTTATCCATTTGTAACGTAGTTTGAATCGACTCACTAGTTCATGGTTTAAATACATGAAATAGCTTCTGAATTGCATTTAAATTACATAATATTACACGGGGATAAGCTACGTAAAATAAAGTGTATCTAGAGTGTACTTAAGTGTACTTCATAAAAAATTGAATGCTAAAAATATTTAATATTGATATACTTCAGTATACTTGCGCTCACACTAATGACCAGTATATTTAAACTGTGCTATTGATTAGTTAGTGCTATTTCAGAACAACACATTTTTTACTTCATATATTTTACTTTAAGTGTATTTGGTGTACTTTTGTGTGCTAAAGTGGAACAACTTCAAGTGTACTTAGTACAATTTAAGCATATGACTGTTTGTGCTAAATGCATGCTTGATAAGTGAATTTAGAGTTTATTTTTGTGTTTAATTTTTGTTAAACGTACAAAAATGTATTATGAGTGTCTTGCAAACATACACTCAGTATACCTTGAATAGATTGTTTGCACACATTTTATAGATCTATATTTTTTGGCTAATCCAAAATTCTTAAAACTACCCTGGTAAAAATGAATATGGTAAGTATATTACGTTTTGTATACTTTAACATACCTGCAGCTAGACCAGTGACCAGTATACTTCGTTTGTTTATAATTAGTTAACTTAAAGAGTGCTATTTTGGGAATAGATGACTTCAGCTGATAACATATCCAAAATTATTTTTTTGAAATAAATGTTTCCAAATAAAAGCTGATTAAAACAGTCAAAAAAATGTTATAATTATATTTAAATATATGTTTATTCACAGCATTCATAGTGTACACTATTTGCGTAAAAATGGAACAATTACTCATTGAAGAATGTCAAGATGATTCAGAGTTTTCAACATCTTTCTCACGCAAAATCAACTTTAGTCTGGCAGGTTTTGATTCAGCCTAATAGTAGTCTGAAAAAGAGAGACAATAAGCTCAATTAACAAGTGTTTAATTTTAAGACATTGCATTTATTTAAGACTTACTGTTTTAAATCTATAGTTTACTGGCTAAAGAGAACAATGGCAACTGAGCAGAAAGTAAATTTTTACGTAACTTGAGCTTGACTAGAATGTCCTCATATATAAAGAACTCTTCATTAAAATAACTTCCCAAAGTAGGCATATGAACATACTCAATTACCCCAAAAAGTAACATTAACATTTCTTTAGACTCACAGTATTCACATTAGATTATCATTTCACATTAGATTATCTTTTGTCTTTTAAAGATTCTTTTAGAAACCATAAATTGTCTATTTAAGCACTAATTATATGCTCAAAACAACCTCAACATCATATGAGTTATTTTCTGTCATATTTCTTTACTCTTGTTTCATACGCAAACATATATCTCATTTACAATTCAATTATTAGCACTATCACCATGGCAACATTCACTTGAAACAAAATGGCGGACACCCGCGAACTCCGTGTGCACTACTGAACTCACGGTACTGTCAAATAGTTGTTTACCATCAAAATTCAAGTAACAACATAATTGCATTTTTTTCTCTCTGTGAAATAGCAATCTTTGTTTTTAAAAGGAACTTTCAAGATAGTTACTTCAGTTCGTATTACATTCACGAGTACTTAAAATACAGTTTTGTTGTTCAAATCTCACTCAAAACGTTAAACACTGATGACAACCATTTATAGACACCTTTAACTTGTTATATACTCGAATTAATCTTACCTGCAAAGAATATTAAACAAGATAGATTAATTTCTCCCGGAGCATCTCGAATCACTGTTATCTGCTCTCTGCATTAACTTGTGTATATATAAGCGCTACTACTACTAAGCAGACCTATGCGAGAGCTCCCCCTAGCTGTCTGTATGATGTAGACCGCCTATGCACACACATACAAATATATTGCTACTGCAGAACTCTTTTACAATGAAAAGTGTGTCCCTGAAGTACTTTAATAAATTCAGTTCAGGCAATTTACCTTTTTATCATGTTCTTATTCTTCTGAAAAAAAAGATATACAACACTCAAAATTTAAATGGGGGGTCTTCCGTTTCCATATCTTTTATTTAACTAATACCACATATACAAACATATAATATATGAAGAGTTTCGTTGCAAAACGAGATTTTTTTAATTGTCGGAAATCTCGTTTTTTGGTTTTGCATTCCAATTAACATCAATTCAACTGCAGTTGGTTTGTTTTGATTTAAACCTAACATAACATAATAATAAACATGTTTTGACAAAAAAAGGATTTATCTCGTTTTCAGTGTTGGGAGTAACGCATTACAAAATATACACTGTAAAAAATCAGTAGAAATTACAATGTAATTGCAGCTGGGTTGCCGGTAATTTACCGTAGATTTAAATTTATGTAATTTACTGGCAAGAGTTTGTTCAAAGTTAAATAAATTTTAAATATTAACAAGTCTTTATCTTAAGAGAATAAAACTATAAAATTGCTTCAGATTTTGTTTCCCAGAATGTTTTGCTTGATGCTGTTTTTTTTTTTACTCTGTAAAGACAAAGACTTGTAAATGTTAAATGTTCATTTAACTTTGAACAAAATGTTGGCAGTAAATAACATAAATTTAAATCTACGGTAAATTACCGGCAACCCAGCTGCAATTTTTGATGAAAGTAACGCAAAAGTAACGCAAAAGTAGTGTAACTCATTACAGTTCAGAGACAGTAATATTGTAATGTAACTAATTACTTTCAAATGTCAGTAATTTGTAATATATAATGTATTATACAACAGTTCTTTCTGGTTCTCGAATCTGATTGGCTAAGACCTATGCGATATTGTGCTGATATCGGCACTGTTACCGCTTCACCTTTCGTATCATTCCGCCACCTAGTGAATGGAGGTCCTAAGCAGGCTCATCTCTGAATTGAAAAACACAGACGCCCTGTTTTGAATCACTCTCCGTTTGTCTCATTAGTTTACTAGCTCATAAATCAGTCTGTGAATCCCCAATCGGAAGTTATTCCGTCAAAGATCAGCGCTCTTGGATGTTACGTTACAGTTAATGGGAGAAATGTCTTGTCACATCGTGTGGACGATTAACACTTGGAAAGAGGAATATAAACACTCTTTTTTTTTTGGAGCTATATTTCTTATCAGAACGCGAAAACACCGTGGAACTGCAGGTAAGCACCACAGCTTTTAAATGTGGACATTGATCATTTACTTTATCGTGACCTGACTATTAAAACATGTTATGAGATATCGCCACTGGTATATTTATAAGCAGCATGCAAAAACATATCTCTGACACTTATAAAAAACTGTTTTATATAGTACTGACAAGAACAAAGTTTAATAATAATAATCGAGTGCTCGTATCACGTTAAGAATAAATGAGAAAGCACTATTAACGTTATACAAGTAGTTTTATTAACTTTTACCCCGCGCCAAAACAATAACAACACAAAAGACACTAAATATGAATTAAAAAACAAGTAATAGTTTGATCATGACACCAAATACTGCTGATTTGATTTCATTTTGACGATCATAAACAAACAAGGCCAACATGAGAGCCAGGGTATCTCTTTCAGAGATGTAGCCCAGAGAGGGCGGTGGTCAGCGGGGCGAGTGAACACTGATGTCCGCTCATGCTTTGGTTCTCATACGTACCGAATCTAACTAAGCGAACGTTCAAACAGGCGCTATCTTTACTAATCGACTGCAGATTTAAATATAATACATATACATTCTCGACTGAACTAATCTTAAAACTACACTTTGTGACCAAGAAACGGTAATATAAAGTAACGGCTTTTCTGTCCATTGAGTTGTTATGAGCTTCAAAGCAGCTGAAAGTTTTACCTGTCATTCTGGCCGCCCTCAAATCCGTGGCGGAAGAAGTAGTTCTCAAACAAAGAGGCTTTTAAAATAACTCCGTTGTTGTTGTCTAGTTTTCGTTTTTCAAACGTGTGCCGTCGAACTGTTGTATAAAAACAATATACAACAGTTGTTGTATAAGGCCTGCGGCCTCGTGCCTCTGGCCTAATCACAGCCGTGATGATATAGAGCTATATCACACTCCTACTCGAGCGATATTGCTTAATTACACTTTGGAAGTAACTTTTTCCAACACTGCTCGTTTTGCAACGAAACTCTTCATATTTGACAAAACGATTGCGCATTAATTTGTCGATATAACAGGCTAACAGTACCGTTAGCTATAAGCTAAAGCCACATTCAGACAGCCAGCGATGTTATTGCTGTGTGTCGCCCGTCTCTTTCAATGAGGTGTTTCTAAATCTGCTTGTCATAAACAAATGAGTACCATCCATGCCAGTAACTGACGAGAGAAGGATGACATGAACTCCACTGCTTTATTCTTATTGGTTGTCGCTCCGGAAATTCGCTCGACATTTGCATAAAGTAAAACTTTTCTTAACTTTCTCGCGTCGCTGGACACGCCCATACGGTCGCCAACAGTCACTTTCGCTCGTGCCGCTGGAAGTCACCCGGTTTCCATTGAAATTTATGAGATCACGTCGCTCTGCTACACTCTAGATACACTTTATTTTACGTAGCTTATCCCTGTGTAATAGTATGTAATTTTAATGTAATTAAGAAGCTAATTCATGTATTTAAACTGTGAACTAGTGAGTCGATTCAAACTTTGTTGCAGATGGATGGGGTGTGTGGAAGCACGTGAAGAACACTTGAGTGCACTCTAGATGCACTTTATTTTGCGTAGCATATCCCCGTGTGGTATTGTGTAGTTTAAATGTAATTAATAAGCTAATTCATGTAATTGAACTGTGGACTGGTGGGTTGATTCAGGCTGCGTTGCGGATGGGTGGGGTATGTGGATACACATGAGGTACACTTGAGTGCACTCTTGATACACTTTATTTTGTGTAGCTTATCCCTGTGTAATATAATGTAATTTAAATGTAATTAAGAAGCTAATTCATGTAATTAAACTGTGAACTAGTGAGTTGATTCAAACTACGTTACAGATGGATAAGGTATGTAGAAACACATGAAGTACACTTAAGTACACTCTAGATACACTTTATTTTGCGTAGCTTATCCCCGTGTAATATTATGTAATTTAAATGTAATTAAGAAGCTAATTCATGTAATTAAACTGTGAACTAGTGAGTTGATTCACACTTTGTTACAGATGGATAAGGTATGTAGATACACATGAAGTACACTTAAGTACACTCTTGATACACTTTATTTTGTGTAGCTTATCCCTGTGTAATATAATGTAATTTAAATGTAATTAAGAAGCTAATTCATGTAATTAAACTGTGAACTAGTGAGTTGATTCAAACTACGTTACAGATGAATAAGGTATGTAGATACACATGAAGTACACTTAAGTACACTCTTGATACACTTTATTTTACGTAGCTTATCCCTGTGTAATATTATGTAATTTAAATGTAATTAACAAGCTAATGCATGTATTTAAACTGTGAACTATGTAACTAGTAACATATGTAGGTACTTGTTATTACATAGTACTACACAAAGTACTTTCAATATGATTACATTGTAACACATATGTAACAAGACCTTTTATTACACCAGTAGTTAGCTTTGTAACAGACTCGACCTGTTACATATGTGTAACAGTTGCAGCTTATTACATGTGCATAATTACAATCTGTAAGTACATGCTGTTCCATAACTTAGTTACATATTAAGTACATTTAGTTGCATGTAATTACACTGTCTACTACTAAGTACTTAATGAGGTAATTACTCTGTATTAAGGACACCTTAAAATAAAGTGTTACCAAAGAGACTATAAATCGATAGGAAGGGGGGCCTACAAAACCTCTTAGCCCCGGGGCCTCACATTAGGTTAAGGCGGCCCTGCACGCGCTGCACTTTCTTTGCGTGCCTGCTTTGCCTTTCACTTAGCAGCCCCCGAAGGATGCACTCATTTAGGCGTCATAATAAATCATTGACTTTTTGCAGAAAAAAACTTTTTTGCATATCAATCTTATTTTACGTTCAGAGGGCGGGAGCTGCGGGACCCACATAAGTGGTTTCACTACAGGTGAGTGACAATTCATTTATAGCCAATAGACAAAGAGACCACTTGTTGCTGTCCATCCTGATTGGTATAGGGATTTTATGGCTATGGAGGCCCCACCTCTAAGCTCGAGGCCCTAGGCAATTGCCTACTCTGCCTATAGGTGGCGCCGGCCCTGCCTGAGGCCTATTTGTAGTGCTAAGACTCAAACCGATTGGTGTTCTGTTTTCTGTACAAGTGTATTTAGGTGTGTATGTAAGTGTCTATATTTGCCAGATGACTTTTGCATTTTGAACAGAGTGTTTTCCCAATGATAATAGGTGATTTCGTTTTTGAAAAATGTGTCTAATGTAAGAAAACGTGTGTAGTGTTTCGCAATAAGTGTGCTACAGAATTGCAAACAAAGTGCAAAGTTGACAATGTGTTTAAGTTATGGTTACACTGTGTTTAAGCATATGCTACAAGAAGTTTAGGTATTGAGGCTTTGGTCTAAGCATTCGGATTTAGTGTGTAAGCAATAGGCAAAAACTGTATTTTCATTGACAACAAATTTATCAATGAGTTCTTGCAGCTCTGAAAACGAATTTTGTTAAAACACCTCATGAAATGTTGCAATATATATTATTAATAAAATATATTTACCGTCGTATCTGGGTTTCTTTGGGGTCTCTGAGGAGCTTTGCTGCTCTGTGAGGACAGAACAGACAATAAGAAAGCAAGAAATTGAATTAATTTTGTTATGTAGACTTAAAGCATGTGTGTGTGTGTGTGTGTGTGTGTGTGTGTGTGTGTGTGTGTGTGTGTGTGTGTGTGTGTGTGTGTGTGTGTGTGTGTGTGTGTGTGTGTGTGTGTTATTGTACCTGCAGTGTATGACATGTAGTTGATGTTCACTGAACCGCTGATATTGTTGTTATTTAATACAGGAACATTTGCAGATGAACCTCCCTCAGCTTTCACATCAAGACTGACTTTAGGTTGATCACGACCGCTCATCTAACATTTAACAATGAGACATCAAGTGATTCATTGATGTTTCTTACAGATATAAACAAACATTAGCATTTAAAATACATACAGTAATAATTTACTTTAATTAGTAATTAATCATTTATTCATTGCATTTTTAGTTTTCTAATTCTTCCAAATCATGTTCATTGTATCCACCTTATTTTTGATGTAAGAGCTCCTTTGTCTTCCGGTGAGCCACTAAAGCTAATGGTAGTCTATTTTGACTGGATGTTTAATGTTCATTCCGATCTCTCTGATGAAGCCAATACAGAAGTGACTTAAACTGCAATTCATCGTCTGGCCTCTAGAGGCAGGCTCTAAAAGGAAGTCAATTCCCATAGACCTCCATGTTAAAATGCCCAACTTTACAGTAGAAAATAATATGTTAATATTATTCAATATAGATAATTTTGCCCTTTTTTGTAAATCATCCATTTAATTTATATTAAGCCTTAAAGGCCGCATAATTAAGGGCGTGGCCACTTAAGCGAGGGGTAAACGGCCACTGCTGTCACTAGAATCGAGCTAGGTGGGCATGGTTTCAGCAACCAGCAACCTCAGCTTCAACCATGTCCCGCCTCCTTACCTAATTTTCGGTTATCAACGAGTGATGCGCGGTGACACGTGGCCAAGATGGCGACAGCAGGCAGGCACCGCCTACTTTAAGCTTCTAAAATGCTCTTCACAAACCAATGGATGATGTCACGGACACTACGTCCATATTTTTTTACAGTCTATGGCGTGGGTTTTCAACCGGGGGTCCGCGGCCCCCAGGGAACTGCAGGGGGTCTGCCAAATGATGTTTAACCACAAGCTATTTTTTGCTAAAAACGTAAAATATGTACAAAATGCAGAGGTGGAAAGTAACGAATTACATTTACTCACGTTACTGTAATTGAGTAGTTTTTTTGTGTACTTTTACTTTTTTGAGTAGTTTTTAAAATCTGTACTTTTACTTTTACTTAAGTATGTTTTATTTAAAGTATTGTACTTCGCTACATTTTAAATCATATCCGTTACTGAGTAAAAAAATATTTAAAAAACCAAGGTAATAAAGACGTGCAATGGATGATTGATGGCACTCATCTCATTATATGCTCATTTAAACTATATATAGTTTAATAAATTAATGCATGTTACCAGCAATACATCAATTACAACCTTACTATAGTGATTGTATTTACTAGCTGCTGACCATTTTCAAAAGTGCATAACTCGCATGTAAAAATCATTAAACAATTCCATAAATGTTTCTTACTTTAAAAAAGCTTTTTTTATTTTATTAACTTTTTGTTATTGCACTTTAATTGTAAAGATGTTCCTACAATTAAAAACAACTAGTTTGAGATGTATATTCCCTTGTCGTTTTTGAACTATACTAGAATCCTCCACCTCTCCCCGCTGTAAAAAAGTAACTTTTACTCTGAGTAAAGTTAAAATGACTTACTTTTTACTTTTACCTGAGTAGATTTTTAGACAAGTAACTTTACTTTTACTTGAGTACAATATTTTATTACTTTTTCCACCTCTGACAAAATGTTACATGTCCCCTTTAAGTTGTGCACGTGCATGGCCGCATAGGCTTGAAGGCACGCATTCAGTTTAGCCAGCGGACCAAAATAAAATATCAGAAGATTATAAATGTCCATTCAGGAAGCAGCAGTAGCGACAGAAAAGGCATCATAAAACAGGTAAATCTTATAGGCACGTGTGAAAAAACACTTCACCGATTTGCATTAAGCTTTGTATAGTTAGAACCCCAGTCATGTTTTTGAATGGTCGTGCATAATTCCCTCATTTTCCCCTGAGACGGGAGAAACACTGAGTTCAGTGTTGCACTTCCTTCTTTCAATGATGTTAAAATCGCCATTTTGCGTCATTGAAAGAAGGAACTGCTGTATCTTTGAAAGACTACAGACACTCATTTTTCCATTTTGGCTATGGGTGGGACCCACTCACGCTCCAGACCTATTACAGATCAGTGGGTAAGATAAACGAAAATATACGAACACAGACAAAAAACGATCAGCCGCCATCTTTATGCTAAACTAAGCTAAACAGAAGTTGTGGAGCGAGCCAGACTTCATGTTACAATAATAACGGAAGTTATATGATATGAAATGGAAGAGGGTTATTTCGCAAGCGTGATGTTCTTATCCGCTGTTCATGGCACCTTTATGAGCCACAATACAGCAAAGAACTGAAGCAGATGGAGGAACAGAAGCCCGAGGAGTAGGCCGGAGCCTCGGCTAGGGTGGCCATTTGTGCCAGTTCTGCCGGACACGTCCCGAACATGTTTTCGGGTTCGTTCTCCGGAAGTCGCGTTGGTCAACCACATACGTCAACAAGGTTTAATATTTCGGGTTTATTTTCAGAAAAGCAACCGTTACATTTCAAGGTAAGAATGAAACTAAAATGATTGTATGTCTTAAAAGAAATAAATCTTACTTTTCTAATGTATTTTAACTGAAATGTGATGATGTATGCGGTCGAGCAACGCGACTTCCAGAGAACGAACCTGAAAACATGTTCGGGACTGTCATGACCTGATCTCTCTATTTCTTGTCTTATCCGAGTTTGAGAGATTAGGTTGTGACAGTACGTGTCTGCCCTGAGAGAGTTGTGTGACTTGCCCTTCCGCGGTCCATGTTTCTCTCAGGGTTCGTGAATTGTTTCCCGCTCCCTTATGTTTGATTAAGCTCCAGGTGTCTGTTGTTAGAACTCCCTATTTAATACCCTTCTGTCCTGTCCTCCATGCATTGGTATTCTTCTGTGTTCCCTGCTAGTTTCCCTGAATGTATTCCTGTTCTTGGTATCCTGTGTGAGTTTATGTAGTTTAGTGTTCTCAGTGTTTATGTAGTTAGTTTAGTTCTCGTGTCTGTTTATTGTATGTTTTACCCCTCGTGGGTGTTTTGGTTCTGTGTGTTTGTATATATTAAAGTATTCTTTATTTTAGTCTACATTTGGGTTTTCCTCGTCTCCTTTGTTTCCCGCCCGTGACAGGGACGTGTCCGGCGGAACTGGCACGAATGGTCACCCTAGCTTCGGCTGAGTAGAAGACGCCCTAACCCTTGGCCTCTGCTGCGTAGGAAACCCGGACTGGCTAGAGCTTGGACGGACTAGTAGTGGCTGTACTCTCACTGTGTGCTTTCTTTATAACATTTCTGCATCAGATCAGGATATGGACGTTTGTTTGGTGAATGGTTCCGGCCGGGGCACTTTGCACGTGTTTATTTCAAAGACGTGTTTCGGCTTATGAGCACAAGAGCTGAGGCAGCGCGTCTGTGGAGATATTGTGCGGTGGACGCGTTTGTGGGCAGAATACAGGGTTAAACGGCCGTCTGACTATAAAGTGAATTTGGCCGATATAACACTGATGTAATTACAGTAAACAAGAGACAAAAAGAAAATTGTTAAAACTAAATAAACATTTAAAATGCATACCCTTTTTTAAGTACTTGAAAAGACATTTTTTACTGCGGATCTGACTCCTCACGTTACTGTTTGAAAAAGACTTTGCTACACACCAGACCAGAGTGTTATTGTGTGAAACACAACGTAACATCACGTTTAAAATTAAGTCATGATTGGTGTCTGTCAGACACAGCGGTGGCTATTTTCTTTGTTTTACTAACGTGGCATTTATGTACACAATAGCATATCTGAGCCGTGTTCCGATGGCTTGCAGAGCTATGCATTGTGGAAGTTCTAGTTTTTCATACAATTGTGCTCTAAAGTCACGTTCTGTCTTTTCTTGGTCAAATAGGCACAAATTTCAGCATTTATGTTACATTTTGACTACAAATATGACCCACTTTCAATAAAGATGAATGTGTCTCCTTTAAAGGTTGAAGTATGGTCCATTTGCATGTGATACAATGTATCGTCGCAATGTACCCGCCCCGCCAGATTTTTGGTCACACATGCACATACAGGAGAATGTAATAAATAGCCCATTAGATGCATTTCATTTTGTCGCAATGTGCATGCGTCGAATAAACTATGCTTTGCAAAGCTGTGCATTCAACTGTACGCCTACATTCACTTACACATAAAAAGCAGACTATACGACGAGCTTCCAACCACATTAAATCATTTACAGTACAATGCTATCCTTATGCTAATAATTTTATTGTAAATGCATTTATTTCGGTATAAACTAGAGATTGTAGTAATATATAGAAATGGACTAATGTACGTTACTGTAAATTACATTGTTGTATGCTACTGCTTACCTTATTAAAGCCACGTACAAGACAGATCAGATAGGTCACACAGATGAACACTTATGACAGTATAGAGCTAAACATGAAAATAACATATTAAGAAACGTAAGACTTTCAAATAAGAAATATAGGAAATTTAAAAAGTTTGAAAAATAACATGAATGATACCTACCTGGAAAACTGAAATGAGCTGGTGAACAGAATAGTGAGGAAGTGGTGAATGAAAGATGAGAACAACACGACTGATCTTAATGTGTACAAACCCATAAGGCAACTGGTCATACTAGTTTAAAACAAAAACCCTTGCGTGACTGCTATGATCATTCTGTTTTGTGTTTTGATTTTGTCAGGAGAATGAAAGAAAAGCTTATTTTGAAAGCTCATTTTCACTTTGTTTAAACAGCATTTATTTGTGTATGAACGCCCTGTGTGTGTCATTTGTTTATGTACTTATAATAATGACGAAGATAGGGTCAGGTTATCCTCTGACACTTTCTGGTTTGTGTTTTTATGATGTTTTTACTTGGAAACAGAAACTTACGTTGATCCTCAAGGAAGTAGGCTAGTTTGCGAAATATTAAAGTATCTCACAGTTCCACTCTAGCCTATCAAAGTCTATCAATAAAATAAATTAAGAAATATTAGGAAAGAATAGAAAATAAATGAAATTAAAATAAAACATATATGTGACCCTGGACCACAAAACCAGTCTGAAGTTGCACTGGTATAGCAATAGTCAACAATACGAGTCAAAACTATAGATTTTTTGTTTATGCCAAAAATCATTATTATGTAAAGATTTTGGTTCATGAAGATTTTTGTACAATTCCTAGCAGTAGTGATGCAAAGTCGGCAACACCAAAGCTCGAAACGTTACCTGATGCCAAGCACTGTTTTTAATCAATAAATATTTTTGATACTTTTGGAGCTTTAGTGTTGCTGACTTTGCATCACTACTATTACGTTTTTTTGTCGAGCACCCAATTTAAATTGATGTGCGTGCTTTAGTCTGCTCTTTGTACAATTCCTAGCATAACTATTTCAAAACTTTATTTTTGCGAGTGGATGCATTTGCCAAAGACTTCATTTGGTCAACTTCGAAGACATGTCTGTCATGATTCTGCCCTCTTGTCTTATTCTAGTCTTGATGCAGAATCATGATAGATTTATGTTTTGTGTGCCTGCACGTGGCCTTCTTGTTGGGCTGCGTGCGTGTCTCGTCACTTTATCCCCGCTCCATTGTCATCCTCTTGTCTTCATTGACTAATCCTTGTCACCTGTTCCCCTAATTATTTTACCCCTATTTAAGGTCCTTGTGCTCTGTGTTCTGTCTGGAATCGTTAGCTCTGTTCCGGTGTCAAGTCAAGTCAAGTCCTTTGAATGTTGTTATTGTGTTGTGTTGTCTAGTCAAGTTCAGTCTAGTTAGTCAAAGTCTATTCAAGTTTAGTGTTAGTCAGTCCTAGTCATTGTTGCTTGTTTAATGTGTTTTGCTCCCACGTGGGCTCTGTTTATTTCTGTTTACTTATTAATAAAGTCATCTTTGTTTATCTGTCTGCGCTTGGCTTAGTTCTCACTCTAATCATGACAATGTCGTCGTCTGAGATAACGTAGGAAGGAAACACACTCTGTAGAGCAGTTTGTCCATTTACATTATTTAAAATTATTTAAGACTGTTTAAGATTATTAAGTGGCATTACATTTTGCTGTGTTGATTGTGAGGTCAGTTATACTTGCAAGCGTGTTATTTGTTCGTGTTAGATTAGACACTTCCAAACTGTCACTGGTCAAGTTTTTTTGTCCTGACCTGAAATCTTCTTGCTCTTCTGTGTACGTTTTATATAGCTTGAAAATCATGTTTAACACACACAAATTCACTCAACTTGCCAATCCTCTAAAAAGCCACACCTCTTTCAACCTATCATTCTAGAGAAACTAAAGTGAAAGTTCATTTCTGCACAGTCACTGTGAGTGAGTGTTGTACAATGGCTGAATTGAGGGTTTCTGTTGAGCTGGATCAGTTTAAATGTCCAATCTGCTTGGAGCTTCTGACCAATCCTGTGTCTATAAACTGTGGACACAGTTTTTGCAAGAGCTGTATCCAGCGCAAATGGGATGGAGATGCGAACACAGGAGTATACAGCTGTCCCTTATGCAGGCAGAAGTTCTCTTCAAGACCAGTGTTTGGACAAAATGTCATGCTTGCTGATATGGTAGACAGAATGAGGAAGATGAGCTCTAACTCAGCTAGTAGACAACCGGCTGAACCTGATGATGAACAGTGTTATGCCTGCATTGAAAAAAAATACAAAGCTATTAAGACCTGCCTGGTGTGCCTCGCGTCTTACTGTGAAGTGCACATTAAACTTCACAATGAATTGAACCCAGGAAATAGGCACAGGGTGATCAATGTCATAGGTAAGCTTGAAGACAAAATCTGCAAAAATCACCGCAAACTCAAAGATGCTTATTGCTGCGAAGATCAGAGAAGTGTGTGTGTAGATTGTGTAAGTTGGAAACACAATGGACACCATATTACCTCGATTTGGGAAGCAAGACATAAACAGCAAGTAATACATTACACCTTCACACATTTGATATCAACGTTATTGTAACAGTAGTAACTCACACATTATCTGGTTTATGTCATAGGAGCAGCTAAATAATATACAAATGAAAGTTAACCAGAGAATCCAGGAAACAGAAAACACACTGAAGACACTCCAAAAGGCTAAATATGACTTTAAGGTAAATGTCTGGTAACTGTAAGGAACTGAAACATATGTATAGGCAGGGATGGGTATTTCAGGTACATGTATTTACAATAATACGTATTTTGGGACGGGATAGTTACTCAGTTGGCAGAAGGGTCTCCGGTTTGAGTCTTTGCTGGGTCAGGTGACCTTTCTGTGTGGAGTTTGCATGTTTTACCTGTGTCAGTGTAGGTTAACTCCGGGTTCTCCAGGTTACTTCCACAGTCCAGGGACATGCAGGTTATGTGAATTGAAAATATCAAATTGTCCTTTCCCAAACTTGTGTGTTTAAATCAACTTGTGAATAGATTAAAGCCACAATATGTAAGATTTTTGTAATACAATATTTTAATAAAAAACACTTAAACAGTGTGATATATTTAATGCAGTTGTGTACTTACATTATTCCAAAGGTTCCCAATGATTTGTTGTTATATTATTAGCTGTTGTACTTATCATGGTTGAGAACAGCTTTCTGACCCACATGCCCAAATGAGATAATTGTCAGCTCTGTTATATGGAGGACAACAAGAGTCATGCAAAATGTAATAAAGAACTTCAATATTTAATAACTACCTGGACAATAAAAATAGCAATTAATAGATTTGTTTAAAAATTCATTAATTAATCTATAAATACATAGACAAAGTTATAAAAAAAATCATTTATGTAAGATTTTATTAGGCAACAAAAATGAGACTATAAAAATAACATAGAAATGAAATATGAATCCATTAATAAATAGTTCAAATTAATATAACAATTTATAAAAACAACATAAAATACTCAATAAGTTCATCATTTTAAATTGCATTTATAAATTCTTAATTAAATAATGGAATTTCAAAATGTATTTCAAAAAGCGATTTAAAAACAGAAATAAATAACTGGATTTATAAATTGAATTACAAATACAGGTTTAAATTAGGCATTTAAAAGGGCATTTCCGTTTAACTTTTCTGTTTTCATTTTCCCAATGATTCTCCTTATTCTTTTCGCTATTGGATTTGCTTTTCGTTTTAGCCTCTCTATTTAGCTTTTCCGTGACTCTTTGGGTCCTTGCTAATGGTCAAATGAGAAATGCAAATTAGCTATGGCCAGGAGGATGTAACAAGCTCGCATATTGGAACTGATTGAACGTCATGCGCAGAGTTATAGATCTCAGATGATGACCCAAAGAGTCAAAGAAAAGCCACATAGAGAGGACAACACGAAAAGCAAATCCAACAGCGAAAAGAACAAGGAGAACCAACGGGGAAATGAAAACAGAAAAGTCAAACGGAAATGCCCTTTTAAATGCCTAATTTAAACCTGTATTTGTAATTCAATTTATAAATCCAGTTATTTATTTCTCTTTTTAAATCGCTTTTTGAAATACAATTTGAAATTCCATTATTTAATTAAGAATTTATAAATGCAATTTAAAATGATGAACTTATTGAGTATTTTATGTTGTTTTTATAAATTGTTATATTAATTTGAATTATTTATTAATGGATTAATATTTCATTTCTATGTTATTTTTATAATCTCATTTTTATTGCCTAATAAAATGTTACATTTTTTTTCTAACTTTGTCTATTTATTTTTTAGATTCATTAATGAATTTTTAAACAAATCTATTAATTGCTATTTTTATTGTCCAGGTAGTTATTAAACCATGAAGTTCTTTATTACATTTTGCATGACTCTTGTGGTCCTCCATACTGTTAAGGGTTGCGTGCAAAATAGGTTAGAAGGAACGAGGAACAGCTAGAAATGCAGACAAATATAAGCACAAACATGTATGTGCCATGTTGCATATTCAAGCTTTATGCAATGCTCTGAGTATTTTAAGTATTTGTTTCATTTGAAAAACAAATGAATGAAGCACATATAGACACTTCACATTATTTTTATTGACAAAATACAAAGTACAGTTTAATGGTCATTTAAATAAGTTTGGTGGGTAAATCCAGTTAATGCCAAATTGGACATTTATGTATGTATACTTATAGAAGTCATCACAGGCTCTGGAGAAAGACAATGAGAAAACCTGTGAAGAACTGATCAGCTACATTAGGAGACAACAATTTGTGATCAGAAATATGATTAAAGAAAAAGAGCAGAAAGAAATACAGAGATCAGACAGCATTCAGAAGCAACTTCAGATGGAGCTTGTTGTGTATAAAAACAGAGCAGATGAACTGAAGCAGCTTTCGTGCACTGAGGACCACATCTACTTCCTCCAGGTAACATCACAAAACTGAAAGTCTTTTCTTAATCATTTGCATTGTTCCTTCAACTCTAGGGCTTTATTTGTGTATTTGTTTTCTTTAGAGAATGTCTCAACTTTGTGCAGCATTCGAGTTTCTGGCTCTACCAAATATCACAGTCAATGCATCTATCTTTGAAGATATGAAAAAATCTGTGTCTAACATGAAAACTCAAGTAGCACAGCTGTGCAAGCATGATATAAAGATATCCATAACAGGTAACAGTCTACAAATGTAGTGCTTAACAGTAACTGATCTTACAATCTAACATGTTATGATGGTGGTAAAATTTTACTGTATGACTTTTTAAAATTTGCTATCATTACAAAAACAATTTCAGACTTTAATACTTTTTATACTAATGGACCACAAAACCATAAGGTTCTTTTTTCATTAAGATACATCACGTGAAAGATTAATAAATAAGCAGTCCTTAGCAACACATATTACTAATGATAAATACATTTTTGTTATATTCTTGATGGATAACTTATAAAATATCAACATGATCTTTACTTAATATTTTAATGATTTATGGCATTAAAAATGTATAATTGTGACCCATACATTGTATTGTTGACTATTGCTACAAATATTCCAATGCGACTCATGACTGGCTCTGCGGTCCAGAGACACATAGCTACTATAGTATGTCTACACATTTCTACTACGACATGGTATACAGTATATCGTTATAGTGATCACCTTATAACTTTCTTAAATAATAACAGACATCCAGCTAATTCAGACTTCAGCTCCAGTAATAAGAAAAGATTTTCAAAGATGTAAGTAACTTTATAAATATATAAATACAACACACAAACAGTAACAGTAGACATACATTTTATAGAGAAATCATAACATTTTTGTCAATTGTCTTTTGTCAACAGGTGCTAGTTTCATGTTTTTTTTTTCCATTGATGATATGATGAGTAAATCTAATAACTTTTAACACCTTAGAGACAGGAGCATATTGATCACAAAAGCTGAAAACACTACACAGTGAAACCTTTTCAAAATAAATGCACATTCAAGTCCATATTTGTAAATAAAGTGTATAGTGAAAGTGAAATGTTTTGTAAATATGGTCAAGTAAGCAATACTCAAAATGTGTCTTCAAGCCTGACTCTCTAACCAATAGGCTGGCCCTGCAGCATGGACACTGAATAGATTTTTGTAAACTAAAACTGAGCTAATTCAACAAATAAGATGCAAATGTTTGATCATCTCTAACCTAACTATTACTTCACCAGATTTCCAACCTCTGACATTGGACCCCAAAACTGTTCATAAAAATCTCACCCTGAGTGATAATAACAGCAAGCTGACATGGACAGATGGTGACAACAACTACACATTTATGCCAGAGAGATTTTCATACTTAGCTCAGGCTCTTTGCATGCAGGGTTTGAGTAAATGCAGCTATTGGGAAGTTGAATGGGGAGGTCCACAGGTCTACATAGCAGTCGCATATAAAGGGGTTTTCAGACAAGGATGTGGCAGCCAATTGGGTCTTGGACATAATGAAAAGTCATGGAGTTTGTGCTGTAGCCCTTCCAGGAGCTACGTCTGTCATAACTATAAAGAAACTGATGTTCATGTAAAAGTCTTCCAAAGAATTGGAGTTTATCTGGATTATGCAGCAGGAACTCTGTCCTTCTACAACGTGTCTGATACCACAATGTACCTCATCCACCAAATCAAGGCCAAGTTTTCTGAGGAACTGTACCCTGGTTTTTGGGTGTTTGATGGTTCATATGTTAGACTGTGTCATTTTAGTGAGAACGTGGCTCATTGGAGCATTGTAAAAGGCATTAAAGATAAAAGTCAAGTGAAATGCACAGTACTTTCTCAGTTTTACTTGTGGCATGATTACCAATTATATCATTAGAGATGTGTTTTATGTGTTCAGAAATGGATAATACATTAAAAACTCACTCAAAGTAAGTGCAGATGCAAATCTTCAAAAGGATAGTTCACCCAATGAAATGAAAATTCTGTCATCATTTACTCTCCCTCATGTTGTTCTAAACCTGTCTTTATTCTGTTAAATACAAAATATAATAATTTGACAAATAATGGTAAGCACACAGCTGCCATTGACTTCCATAGTATTTGTTTTTCCGACTATGGAAGTTAGTGGGTAAAGTCACCTGTCTGCTTACCATCATTTATCAAAATATCTTCTTTTGTGTTGTGTTCAACAGAATAAAGAAACTAATTTTAGAAGGATCTCTTGACAGAAATGCATAATGAAATAATATATTGGAGAGAAAATATATTATGTGATATTGTATATTGTTTAAAGAATTCTAAACATATCAATGTTTTCGTTCATTGGCTTTCAGGTTTCTCCTATTAAAATGAGACATGAATTGTATGACTGACTGTAAAAATTGTATTAAGTTGTATATTGTTTAATGGAAAAAGGCACATAGCATGACAAATAATTAACTACACTTGAAGCTTTCATAAAATTAAAAAGTGACACCGTCATATATTGAGTATTGTGCAAAGATTGTGGGTTTGATTTTAAATGTATACATGTAGACTATATATTAAATAAAAATGTAACAACTGTGATTATGTACACAGCTTTGTAGTTTTATGATGATACAATAAATCAACAAAAAAGTTTAGTCAACAAAAAATATGAATGCAATTGTCATAATCAGTTACACTACTTGAATTAAAAATAAATCTCTTTTTACATTTTTAAATAAATCATTTTATAATAAATCGTTTTTATATAATAATTATATAAAAATCTAATGTTACATAATAAAAGCTACAGTCCCCTGCATAGATATTGGGGCAATAAAGACAAAATTGCTCTGTTTGCTGAGGAGCCAAGAAATTTTGAAACATTAAAATGTGAATATGAGACAAAAGTACAGAATGTCACATTTTATTTTTCACCTGTTTAAACATATTTACCAACTCAATGGAGCAAAGCGTTTGTATTTTAATTCTTCTATCTAATGTAATCATATTGAGACATTATTAGTCCCTTTCACACATACAGTCTTTACTGGTAATTTACTGATAAATTGCAGTTAACATGTCATGTGTGAACAGAACCTTTCCGGTAAATCAGTGCTCCCAATTTACCAGTAAGACAGGTTGTAAGATTAACGGTAATTTGCCGGTAAGCGCTGTGTGTGAACGAAAAATATAGCATTACCGGCATTTAGATGACGTCAGACCGCACTGACAGATCGGGCGGCCAATCAGAAAGTTTTTTATACAGGTGACCCGGTTTCCCCCAGACTGTTTACGGACGTTTCCACACACACATGTTGCTTAAAAGTCGAGCACAACTGAAGTTAACATCCACATTTCTTCACCAAAGTTGTTTAAAACAGCTAACCATCTAATTGCCAAATTGCCGACGTCCTTAGCACACCATCTGTGAAGCCTAATGTGCAAACGCACAGGTTCCGTTTGACGCCGCCTAACGCAATGTTGTTTGGTCACGAGCAACTTCGCGACCGTTTGCCACAGATGTGAAAACAACAAAATACGAACCGTGGATATTAAGTCATAACCCGCCGTTTACAAACACGACACGGACGGAGCTCGCCGGCCGCGCGCCACAGGTAACTTCCGCTTTCTCTCCGAGTTTACCGGTATTTTGATACTGATGTGTGAATGATGTCTTACTGGTAAAAAGACGGAACGTCACTGCATGTGTGAACAGCACATTTTTGTATTTACTGGTAAATTCATTCTGGTAAATTCATGGTAATTTACCAGAATTACTGTGTGAAAGAGGCTACTGTCTGACAAGTGCTGAACTGTTTCCTGATGTATTAATTGTTCACACATGAAAAGCATAGAATAGTCCCTTTCACACATACAGTCTTTACTGGTAATTTACTGGTAAATTGCAGTTAACATGTCATGTGTGAACAGAACCTTTCCGGTAAATCAGTGCTCCCAATTTACCAGTAAGACAGGTTGTAAGATTAACGGTAATTTGCCGGTAAGCGCTGTGTGTGAACGAAAAATATAGCATTACCGGCATTTAGATGACGTCAGACCGCGCTGACAGATCGGGCGGGCCAATCAGAAAGTTTTTTATACAGGTGACGCGGTTTCCCCCAGACTGTTTACGGACGTTTCCACACACACATGTTGCTTAAAAGTCGAGCACAACTGAAGTTAACATCCACATTTCTTCACCAAAGTTGTTTAAAACAGCTAACCATCTAATTGCCAAATTGCCGACGTCCTTTGCACACCATCTGTGAAGCCTAATGTGCAAACGCACAGGTTCCGTTTGACGCCGCCTAACGCAATGTTGTTTGGTCACGAGCAACTTCGCGACCGTTTGCCACAGATGTGAAAACAACAAAATACGGACCGTGGATATTAAGTCATAACCCGCCGTTTACAAATACGACACGGACGGAGCTCGCCGGCCGCGCGCCACAGGTAACTTCCGCTTTCTCTCCGAGTTTACCGGTATTTTGATACTGATGTGTGAATGATGTCTTACTGGTAAAAAGACGGAACGTCACGGCATGTGTGAACAGCACATTTTTTAATTTACTGGTAAATTCATTCTGGTAAATTCATGGTAATTTACCAGAATTACTGTGTGAAAGAGGCTACTGTGTAGTATCAGTTTGATCCATTTATTCTGCAGTCTGAGTCTTGCATTTGGTGACACTACACATAAGTCAGGATAAAAGGTTGTGATCCTGTTGGTAAAGCATGTATGTGTTGAAACGTTATCAAATGTTAACAAAATATTCTGTACTTTAAAGTTTAGACTATACATGAAATCTGTAGATAAAAAAAACAACCAGCTGTACTAAAAACAAAAAAACTAAACAACATAGCACATTACACAGCATAACACAACAATCACCCAAAGTAGATTTGCGTGAACTTTGTTGCTTATGAGTTAAGTCGTCAGTGGGTTCAATCTGTACTCTGCAAGAATTCTGATCAATCTTCATTTGTTCAAGGAATTCTGCTTGATACAAGTTTTGAATATCCTTTATAAGTTGAAGACTGATGCGGTAGGTGCGTTTCTGGTCAAAACGTCTCTGATCTGAGTGCTGAGTCACATGAATATCATTTAACCAGACTTTACCATTATTTCTTGAACATACAGAAACAATGAGACGATCTGTGTTGCTGGTATCTGAATTTCCTGTGTAATATTCAGTGACATATTCAGGAAGTAAGTCAGGGTGAGTCAGGTTGCCTGTCTTGTAGTATTGATGGTTTATGGGAAGAATTCTCTCTGCGTTATTGAATCGATGGAAGCCAAAACGTCCATCCGCTGGGTCATGCCGTGTATATAGACCGTTGGAGTCAATATCAACATAATCATGGGCAAACCACCACAACAACTTGAGGCCGTGTCTGGGATCTGGCTGCCCAAACTTGGCATCTCTCAGCTGGGACAAATTGTAAAGGGTTTTCACCATGTTCCTGACAAATCTGTATAGTGTACCGTTAAATACTTTAAAGGATTAGTTTTACTCCAAGACGTTTATCAGTCACCTTTATTATAAGAATGATCAGATTTCAACATCATCCTACAGCAGAATCCTAGAGGCAAACAAAAAATAATCAGTAGAAGAAAATATTAAACATAGATTTTGTTTTTAAGACATGAAGTTAAAGCTGATGTCTTCAAATTTAATGGCACACATAAAGTGTTTTGACTACCTATATGTGACTTATAAGGAATATGACACAATTCTTTACATTGTAGAAATCCCAACTACGTGAATGCAAATAATTTAACTTTTCTATAAGGTTGTATTTGTCAACATTAGTTAATGTATTAGCAAACAGGAACTAAGAATGAACAATACTTCTACAGAATTTATTAATGTATAGTTTATGTTAAAATAAGCATTTACTTAAACTTTTTTAAATCAAAAGTTGCAACTGTTAACAACAATTGTATTGACATTAACTAACCAAAAATTAATAAAAGCTGATCAACTGTATTGCTCATTGTTAATTCATGTTAGCAATTGCTTTTAAATAACGTTAAGAAATACAGCATTATTGTAAACTGTTACCAATGTTATTCTATTTATTTTGATATAAGTTAACTTTAACGATACACAAAAACGTGTGCTAAAATATAGCCTACTAATGCTCTTAACAATTCGTGCTTTTTTAACCTGGTCCTAACGAAGACACTGTTGTTAAATAACATTGTACATTACTGCTTACCTTATTCAAGCTGAGCGTGAGACATCAGATCCGACCACACATAAATACAAATCCAGTGGAGATATATGATATTAAAATAGTTTATTAAGTGTCCTTGTTGTTTGTAGCTGAGGAACATGAATAATGCGCTTCCCTGAAAACTGGACAATATAAACGAGTCAATGAATAGGCCTATTGAAGGAATTAATGTCCTAATATGAGAAACCCCATGACTGATCTTAACATGTACAAACCTATCAGGCATGTTATCATACTAATTCACAAGAAAACCACGTAACTTATTTGTTCAGTATCAGGAAAACGAAAGTAAAACTATGTGCAAAGGCCATGTACTTTATTTAAAAATATTGCATTTAACTGCACATAGCCTGTACAGTTATCGCGTTGGTAGTTTGTTATCCTATAATAACAATGAAGCACTGTACCTTGTATAGAAGCAATATGCACGTTACCTGTATTTGACATGTTTCATATTGTGTTTTGTGGATGATGTAATAACCTGGAAACCGAAACTTATGTTTCTTCTTTCTCAGATGCAGATGGTATATTGGAAAACACAATAGCCTATAACTGGCTACTAAAATATTTTTTCACTGGTGAAATGGTACACCAGGTAAAACACTTATCAATTAGTCTTTTTGAAGCTCATAATCAGAGTATGTGTTGTAAGACACACCCCCTTTAAAAAGCTGAAGAATAGAAACTTAGGCTGATCAGAAACATATTTAGTAAATTACAAGGATATTATAACATGCATGCCTAAAGTATATTTTCTCAATTTATCATGTGGATTCCTGTTTTATGGATAACAAACATATCACAGGAGACAATTCATGGAACATAAACATGTTTTCATGCTAATATTTGCCTCTTAATGACTTTTTAAGTTGTTTTTGAGTATAATGACACAGCAATTGATATGATATTTTAAAGATTCGATAATATTTTATTCTGCTCTCAGTAACCATAGAAAACAACATATTACTGTTTTCATCTCTCAAATAAGACAAATCTGGCTATGAAATTTGAAGTAATGTCTAGCCAAATAGATATTTTGGAGCATGAATGTAACAATATATAAATGTATGGTCACGACATTATAATGACTGATTAAATACGTTTTTTTTTATTTGTACAGTACTATGGTCAGCTGCCATAGTGTTTATACATGAATTAATAAATGCAAACATTTTATCTTTGTGCATAAGAGGAAAACAAATTCTGGTAATAAAATGTGGCAAACTGCATTTATGCTAATATACACAATAGAACAAAAATATGGAGTAGAAAGACAAACATGTTTTTAAAACTAGCTTTTATTTCATCTTCAGTTTGCAACAGTATGGAGCAATTCTGTGCCATCAGAGGCAACAATAATGAAAAAGGAAAAATACATTTGTGGAATGACTGTCAAAACAGAAAAAAGTAGGAAAGTAGTAGTAAATAGAATACAAGTAACTTTAAGGGGTAAATAATTGTAAGATTTGGGATAGTGTAGGTAAAAGTTTTGGGAATGTGAAATTACTTCATTTAATTGAGAAGATTGTTGTTCCATAACCAACAGAATATATTTATCTGCATGATAGAGATTTGCTATCTTCGTCGACGACGACGCGGTTTGATTACAACTTGTCTGATGAAATCTCTCCATTCCAAGTCTCTAATAAGTTCTATGAGATCTTGACTGATGTGATAGGTGCACATCTCATTGAAGTCATCTTCATCTGAATGCTCTGTCACATAAACTTCATCAAACCATATATCACCATTCTGGGCTGAATCGATGGAAACAATGATGCGATCTGTATTGCTATCAGGTACATCAGAATCGTAATTCTTACAGACGTCATGAGGCAGTGAGCCCAGATGGTGGTGATGGTTGCTCAGGTTGCCCACCTCATAGTATGTTAGATCAGTGTCTGGAAGAAGATCTTCAGCATTATGAAACTCATGGAAGCCAAAATATCCATCTTCAGGGTCGTATCGTGCCATCATTCTTCCTCTATTGCTGATCCTGTCGACGCAATCATCTGCAAACCACCACAGCAGACTGAGACCATGCCTGGGATACGGCTGACCAAACCTGGTGTTTCTCAGATCAGACAAGTCTTCCAGTGTCGTCACCATGGTCCGGACCGTTCTGTTTTTGGAGACAAAAAAGAAAAGAAATGTGTTAAACAAAGAAAATCTAAATTAATGTATTTTTATTTGAAAATATACAATACAAATTCCAATGGTTTTTATAGCAAACAGCATTAGAAATCATCAGCTGTTAACCATAAGAAGAAATAAAAAATCTAAATATTGCTCTGCACAGAGACCACTGATTCTTAGCAGGGATTTTGAAACGAAATGAATGAAAACCAGATATAACATAATAAAGCACTTTGTTTTTTTTCAAACCAGAGCGAGATTTACTTAATAATCAAGTAAAATTTTACTTCATTATTGTTACGGTATGTCTACTAATTAATATTCATGAGCCGTTTTGTTGACGTTTGACATTTTTTCGCTGCTCTGCTATGCAAAACATTTTTCTTTTACCGCAGCACTTTGACCACACATTTAATCTGAGGAAATGTGTGAATAATTCACAAAATACGATGACAAATACGAAGTCTGAGGTGATATTTTACCTTGTTTTAGTCAAAAATGCAATTAAGTAATAAAAACAGTGTGAATAAAGAATGAAAAACAAACATAATACACAAAATAATCTGCGCATACCTTACCTTGTTTATGTGAGCTGGGTATCTACACTGGGGAAGAAGTCAGCAACTGGTTTTATTCGCGTCACTGTTAGTGGGCGGGGCCAAGATTGGAAACCGAAACTAACTGCGTACAGAAAGGGAAACGGAATACTTCGTTGTGCTTTTAATTATTGGAAAATACTGTTATGTAACTAAAAACAGTAAACTCACAACAAATTAACACAAACATAGAAATTAATAATAAATAACTGGCGTGTATTTATATACTACAGGATAATAATATATAAAATATATACAGCACCTGTCAAAACTTGCTTTTTGTAGCTGGTTTTGCAAAAATGGATTTGCTTACAATTATTTTTTATTTTACTGTTTGTCTTTTTTCTTTATGGTAAAATAGCATGAAACTTGTTTAGGGTTTGAGAAATAAGCCTTTTCTCATTTATATGCGTTACGTGCATACCAATGTTGTAGCATATTTTGTTTTGATGCTTACATTAAAAATCCATTATTTATAATGTTGTTGATGTACTGAATCATATTCATATAAGGGAAAAATATGAAAATTCTGTCATCATTTCCTCACCCAAATGTTCCCAACCCATATGACTTTCTTTCCTTAATAAAAACAAAATGGGATTTAATCATTGTATATTTTCACTAAAACGAAACTGATATTGAAACTTGATTATTATTTAATCATTTCTGGTATAAAAGATAATAATAATGTTATGTTAATAACAATAAAGTTTTTACTGTTTGGCCTTAGTGGATGCTTCAGTGTTTTATAAGTTGTGTAAGACCGTCACCTGGTGGATAATAGCGGAAATATGGATTGCCGTAAAAACGTGTTATTGATATTGAAGCGTTTTTCTTTTAATTGACGAAATAACACATTAATGGTGGGGAAAAAGTTAAAAATATACTTATACTTTGCTTAAATATACTGTGGACCTTTTTGTACCTTTAAAAACTTTGGGCTCTATCATACACCCGGCAAAATGCACGACGCAAGTGTCTTTTGCTAGTTTCAACCCGACGCAATGATCATTTTCACTTTTAGTGCCACGTTTTTTAAATAGCAAATGCATTTGCGCCCATTTTTGCGCCCATGGGCGTTCTAGTCTGAAAACGAGGTGTGTTCAGGCGCATTGTTGGCGCGTTGCTATTTTGAGGCAAATAAAATAGACTACGCCATTGACCAACATAAACTTGGTCTAAAGTCTAAAGTCAATGCCGCAATATGTTTTTTGTTATTTAATGAGCGCGTTAGAAATATGTGCCTATAAACGGGACAACAACGCGGGTTTGCTTATCACATACATGAAATCACAGCAGTACAAAAAGCTTTTAAATATGATTGAAATGTAAAAGATTATTATTGAGTCTCTTGGACATAAATGAAGATCGGTTATCAGATGTTAGAAGGCGTAAAAGAGCTGCTTCATCTGTAAACTGGAAAGTAAATAAATGCTTTGCTTTAAACATGCATCTGTTTTTAAATGGTTTTTTATGCTATCACACTTATTTATTGTATATGATGACTCTGTACCTGTGGATATGGTGAGATGAGAAACATTTCAAGTAATGCTTTAAAAAAAACATGGCGCTGTCCGAGTGCTGAAACAGCTCTCCGCACGTTTGTAAATTCTTTATCTCCTGTCTGTAACAAATAAAGTATTTTTAGAGTACAAACCTTTTCTTACATGTAAATTATTTTTTTATGATATTGAATACATTTACAGCAATTAAAAGCCTGCTATTTTTACTTCCGTGACTAAAAGAAAACTGGTTTTAAAGGTTTTAATCCAAAAAATATCAATTTCAAGTTAACAAGTGAAAAACAACACAATTATTTAACATTATCCTTAAACTGGGGATCTTCTTCCTCCACTTAGTTTTTCAGTTAACAAAGTCTGTTATCTAAATAGGGATTAGACATATCACCAGTGCAACTGGCTTTTAAAGGGGATATGAGCTGAGACTCTCATTGGTTTATTGCATGTTACGCTCAAAACACCCCCATTACTCATTAAAAGAACCCTTTTTGACTGTGCACTCCGCACACAAACACTTTTTCCCGTCGTTAAATTAGCAAAAGTGGATTCGGACACGACCATTTAGACAATGCACTTAGATCTTTAAAATAGGGCCCATAGTGTTTAAAGTAAAAAAAGTTTTATTAACTAAAAAGTTAGTCCCAATCAGTAATAAAGTAGAACACTTACAAGTATACTTCTTTTAGTAATTCATATACAAAGCATACTTTATATATGAAGAGTTTGGTTCCAAAACGCAATAAATCCATTTTGACAAATTTTGGTAAAAACGTGTTTTCTATACCAAGAAAGTGACAAGATGAAAACAACTATTTTCTGTTACAAACTTTCACACAGCATCTTTAGGTTATAAAAACATAAAAAATTCAAATCCATAATTTGATTTTCAAAGATTTATTATAAAAACTGATTCTTTTTTCCACAAAATGCAATAAATCCATGACAAGTTTTTATTAAAAATGCTATAAATCTATTGAATCAATAGCCTATATAAATGTGCATTCATCTTTGCCATGTTATATTAATTTGGTTGACTAGTTGTACACACTAATTAAAAATATAAACATTATTGTTATTAATCAAAGCACTTACTTTGTCATATTAAGAACCCTGTTATTGCGGTTATTGACGTCTTTGTTTAACGTCTTTCACAGCGATCAGCTGTAAAATGTTTTTGGTCCTGCTCGATTTTGGTTGACTTTGAGTAAAATTATGGAAAGTTTTTCATAAGATCCTCTGGGCTGGGGTCAATGTGTTAGCATGAGAAGCTTGATGCTGTCGGGAGAACAAGCACCCGTCTCCCGAGTGCCTCTCAGGGAAATTATTAGATGCTGATGGCTTACATTTCTTTCCCATCACAGAAAACCATCACAGGTTTATCAATGCAATTAAAGTATTATTTTGTTTTGTTTGTTGATCACAAAGTAGATGAGGAAAACTAGGACTCCATGTACTCAGCGCGCCGCCATATTTGTTTACATTGCGTGAATGGTGCGCTGTGGGATTTATTGCGTTCTGTAAAAAAGGGGGAGTGGCGTTTATCGCATTTTGGGAAAAAAGGGAGAAAAGATGACAGAATAACACGGCGGATATTGGATTTTGCGTAAAATTAAGAATTTACTTTTAACTACTGACCTAATATAATGCTGATTTTGGCAGTAACTCATTTTTTTCAAAAATGGCGTTTATCGCGTTTTGGAACCAAACTCTTCATATAAAGCCTAAAAATAGTTGAACTTTATGCTTAAATGCGTTTTAGTGGCATCTAGCGGTAAGAGTGTGAATTGCAACCAACCTCAATTTCGAAACGCATAGAGAAGCTACGATAGCTGCCAGAGGACAAACATGTCATCGTATGAGACAACATAGTGACAAAACACGAATCCAGAATAATGTCATTAAAACAAAATGATCAGTAACGTGTAATGCATTTGTATATGGATGGGTGCAGGAGTCTGTCAGATGATAAAGCTGAAAATATTTAAAAGTTTCTTGCAGCGATGTGTTAAGCACACATGAAGACTGAGGAAGGAATTGTCTCAGATCTAATAAAACACCTGACAGCATACAACACAAATGACCTTTGAACTGCAGATATTTGATTCGTTTATAATGCAACTGAACAAAATTAATCATGTTTTGCATATATGTGTTTTGGCATATATATGAAACAAGGAACAGTGTGAACATTTACAATTTATTACAATTACAATTTACCAGAGGATGTTAGCAGCAGGGAAAAAACTTTTGCCATGTCAATACACTGTTCCAAAGTTTGGATAAAAAAGTAAAAGCAAGTAAAACACAACTGTACTCCCCAAAACTAGTACTAAATAAATAAATCAAAATACAGTAAAAATTATTTCTGCATTATATGGCCAAGCAGCAAAGAACAAAATAAAAGAACAAAAAACAATTTATAAAACTTAGCACAGAATCTTGCACAAGGATTGTACTTTGTTTGTTTGAAGAATTCTGCTCGGTCCACACCTTTAATGGCCTTTAAAAGTTGTCGGCTGATGCAGAAGGTGTAATTCTGGTCAAAATGTCCCTGATCTAAATTCTGAATCACATAAATGTCATTAAACCAGATCCTATCATCACAACTTGTATAAACTGAAATGATGATGTGATCTTCATGGCTGTCATCTAAAAGTATTGAGTCAAAAACATAATTTAAATTCGGGTAAGCATCAGTGATATAATAACGAGTCTTGTATGGAAGGTTTGTGTTATAAAAGATTCTGTCTGCGTTATAAAATCGTCGGAAGCCAGAATTTGTGTCTGCTGGGTCACGCAGTGAAATCAGCCCATCAGTGGAGTTAAAATGAACATATTCATTCACAAACCACCACAGAAGAAGAAGACCATGTCTGGGATCTTGACCAAACCTGGAATCTCTCAGATCTGACAAACTGTACAGGGTTCTCATCATGTTCTTGAAAACTCTGTTTGGGAAATAATGTAAATGATACAGTAAAATATTTGATAGGATTTATTTTGATAAACTTCTAAGAACATTTTGTCTTTTCCTATTATAAGAATAATCAGATTTCTACATCATCTTATAGCAGCATCCCACAAGCACACATGGCATGACGGGCCAAATTAAAGGTCATTATGGGCCAACATTGGCCTGCGGTTCCTAGTTTGGGCACCTCTGCTATAAGAAACCTATTGTGTCTAAACCAGGGGTGGGCATTTCTGGTCCTGGAGGGCCACTGTCCTGCAAAGTTTAGCTTCAACCCTAATCAAACAAACCTGAAATCCCAATCAAAAGCTTCAGTACGTCTTGGTAAGACATTCGGGTGTGTTTAATTAGGGTTGGAGCTAAACTTTGCAGGACAGTGGCCCTCCAGGACCAGAAATGCCCACCCCTGGTCTAAATGGTTCTTCTGAGGAACCTTTTTTTACAAAAAAGAAATGGTTCTTTGTAGAACCAAAAAAGGTTCTTCTATTGCATCGCTGTGAATTTTTAAGAGTGAACCTTTTGTGTGAATGCTAACTGTAATGGGAACGTTAATTGTAATGAAACAACAACAATGAAACAATCACTGTTGTTGGCTAAAGAGCTTTTGTAGCCTAACTTTAATAAAAATAAGTGTAGGGGAGAGCAAGGTACACACACAATACAGAGAGAGAAAAAAGTCAGCAACTGGTTTTATTCAGATCACTGTTAGTGGGTGGAGCCAAAATTGGAAATAGAAACTAGATAATTGATAAAACTTGTTTTCGCTTCTGAAACAATGTTACACAAAATCAAACCTTTGTTGACAGTCTTACAGAAGCAGTTGGTTTTGATTTAAATAAACATTCACCTAAAATAAAAGGGAAACATCAAGGATCATAAACATTTATAATAATTTACTTATTTAGCAGAAAATTGTTATCATAAATGACTTGAATGAAGGATCATTTAACAGTTTGCCTTAAGAGCCAAAATAAGCAAGATTCATAAGAATTGTGATGAAGCTGTTGAAGAAGTGATCAGAGTGTAATAATAATTGCAATGTTAAGCAAGTTAAAAAATGTAAAGTTAAGGGTTAGGTATAAGTCAACTACTATTCTTAAGCACAAAAATCTTAAATTATACCTTTTGGTTAAGACTGATCCAACAAGTGTTAAGTTATTCAAATCTAGCAATCGGTAATGAGTTGATATTTTTGTTTTTCTGAAGAGCGTTGGAAAGCAATAGTCTGAAAAAGCTTCTGTGTAAGTCTTAAATGTTTCTTTACGGTGAGTTATGTGTTTAAGACACACCTTCATTTAAAGACAAAAGAACAGAAAATCAAGTTATGCAGGTGCATAGTAAATCACATGGGTATTCATACATACCTTTATACATGCATTTACTGTGTTATTTACGGAGGTATCAGTTTTACATGTTGTGGATCTGGCGGTTTTATGGTTTTAAAATCAGAAAATGAATAGGACAAGAACAGGTTTTTACAATAATATTATATGAGATTCAGAGTTTAGGAAACTTAAGGACCTAACATATTTTGAAAAAATGAATCTAAATGATATTTCCAGTTACTGATGACTACCATTATTGTTTGTACATATAAAGATTGAATGGGTTATATATAATTTTTATTTTCAGAAACCAATTAATTGAAAAAAGACTTAAATTATACTACACGCAGAACCTGCGGCGTCGCGGCTACACCGTAAGACCTACGCAAAACTATAACGAGCCCTTACTACCACTTATTATTGTACAAATCTCTTCAGTAAGACCAAACAAAAACTAGCTGTTGAATACGAAATAATAGCCAATATAAAAATTTAACATTCAACGCATAAGTTTCACGACTGATTGTATTAATGGTTGTCTGTCTTATTTAAGTTTATTTTTAATGCAAAAGAGTTCATGTTACTGCACAACTGAACAAGTTCTGGTAATAAAAACTGGCAAAAAGCACTAAAATGTACATACTTTCTTTTTAACGAAAGACACTTATATGTAAATGACAGACAGAAAAAAAAGAACAGGCCATTTCATTTCCAAATCAGATTTTATCAACAGTCTGCATCATGACGACAATCAAGAGCAAATTTGTGCCATCACAAAATGATCAGAAGCTGAGAGAGGCCAAAAAAAGAAGAAAGAAAGGAGTTACTTTGTAATATACAATAAACCTGCAACAAACATGTATGAATTTTTTGAAGTGTATACCTTGTATCATTGATTGTATGGGGGAGGGTTTGTGGTGTTAGCGTTCGGGAAATTTCCCTTATTTCAAATCCCAATGTTGACAGCTATGGGTAATGTTGGGATTGGTTTGGACAAGATTGTCATTCAGAAACAACAAACATGATCATGATCAAAGTTAAAATGTACGATTTATAGAGACATTCCTATCTTCGGCGACGCCGTCGTTGCCTGATCTTAGTTTCTGTGATGAATTCTGACCTTTCCATGTTTTTAATGATCTGTATAAGACCTTGACTGATGCGATAGGTGAAGAGCTCATTGAACCCATCTTCATCTGAATGCTGCGTCACATAAACCTTATCAAACCAGACATCGCCGGATGAATCGATGGAAACAATGATGCGATCTGTATTGCTTTCAGGTACATGAGGATCGTAATTCCTACAAACATTATGAGGCAGTGCGCCCAGATGGTGGTGATGGTCGCTCAGGTTGCCCACCTCATAGTATACAAGATCAGTCTCTGGAAGAAGACCTTCAAGATTATGAAACTCATGGAAGCCAAAATATCCATCTTCAGGATCGTATCGTGCCATCATTCTTCCATTTTGATCGATGTCGACACAAACATTTGCAAACCACCACAACAGACTGAGACCATGCCTGGGATACGGCTGACCAAAGTTGGTTTCTCTCAGATGTAGTAATTCATTTAGAGTTCTCACCATGTTTCTGCCTATTCTGTTTTAAAGACATAAGAAAACATTAAGTTGAAAAATGTATACTTCAATAAAATTAATCTCAAAAAACAAATTCTAATGGTTTCCATGAACTATCAATAAAACCATTACAATATTTGTTATGTGTTTGGGGTTTTATTCCAGTAGGATTTAATGGTGTTTTATTGGTTCCCATCTGCCAGATAATTTCCCACGAACTGAGTCTGAGCTGAAACTTACCATTGTTTTAGACAAAATGCAATGAAAGAATTAAAAACAGAGCAATAAGCAAACTAAATTTGTATACTTTACCTTGTCTATGTGAGCTGGATATCTGACTGTTTGGAGAAATCGTCAGCAACTGGTTTTATTTGCGTCACTGTTAGTGGGCGGAGCCATGATTGGAATAGAAACAAAATACGTACAGAAAGAGAAACTAAATACTTCATTGTGCTTTTAATTATTGGGAGGGATCTGGGAAATATTTTTAGGTAACTAAAAACATTATGCTCACAATAAATAAACTTAACAAAACAAAGCTACAGTAGTTGGAAAAATAACTACCTGCCAAAAATCAATTGAAATATATAACAGTTAATTAAACTATTGTTGTTTTGCTTTTGCTTTGTAGATGTTGTTTTGTAAACTGCTTGGACGTGTTTCTTAAAATCTTTAAAAAAGCTGGTCAAGATGATGGATCATCTAGGGGTTATTGATAACCTACAATAACTTGTTTTTGGTTAACTATCCCTTATATTTTAATGTAACAGGACAACTTTCTATCTTGTTTATTAGTCTTATTCCAAAAGCTAAATAAGCATTATTCATTGATTTTGAAATTAACAACTGCTAACAAAAACAAATAAAACTGTTTATGGATTAACTTTATTGATATAAAAAAATACAATTAAATGAGTTTTTTTAACATGTAAGTTAGAAATATACCGCAACCTGGATCATATAATTGCTCACCAAACCTTGCTATCAATATTAAAACATAATAAAAATGCAATTGCAAAAAAGTGAAAATTAAACAACAAAATATTGAACAAAAAGAAATAGAGATGAAATTTTAAATCCATCCTTTGTTGAAAAATTTATCGTGCAGTAGCCACAAGGGGAAACATTATCTTTTAAAATTAGCAGCCAAAAAAAGAAGCAATAGACATCCAATTACAACACAAATCAACAAGAAAATGTACAAGGATGCTGAATCATCAGGCCTGTTGTAGGACTGGTACTGGTATGATGTCGGCTGTACGAAAGATCTTGTTTCCATTGGCTGATATGCATATTGAGCCTGTAGATGGGATTGAGGTTGGAAATTCAATTCTGGTGGACCGGCATTCTTTGTTTGTCTCAGGAATTCTCCCAAAGCCATGCTTCCAATGGTCCTTATGAGACCTTGGCTGATTCGATAAGTGTGATTCTGATCAAAATTCACCTGATCTGCGTGCTGAGTTACATAAATCCTGTCAAATCTGCGTAGATCTGAGTTGTAGCAAACAATAATGCGATCTTTGTTGCTGTCAGCATGGTTTCTATTGTGATTCACAGTAACGTAAGGAGGTAGCGAGCCAGAGTCATTCAGGTTTCCCACTTCATAGTATGGAAGGGTAACGTTGTTGGGAAGAAGTCTATCTTCATCATCTTCAATTCTGTTATAGAATCGACGGAAACCAAATTCTCCAGTTGCTGGGTTGCACTGTGCAGTCATTCTGCCATAGTTGTCAATGGAATTACATTCATTGGCAAACCACCACAGCAGTCTGAGACCATGTCTGGGATCTGGTTGACCAAACCTGTTATCTTTCAGCTGAGACAATTCATTCAGTGTTCTCACCATGTTTACCACGGTCCTGTTTTTGATAAAATGTGCATTTAAACATATGTGAAAAATGATGTGCAATATTCTCAAACTATTACAGAGCACAAACCTCATTTCAAGTCAAGACACAGTTTAAACAAGCTAATATCCTCATGATAAAGTATATATTCATGCTTGGCTACAGGTTAATTGTTAACAATCTAATAAATAATAATACTTTCTTTGCAGAAATAATACAAACAAATAGAAAATGTAGTTAAACCATCTCAAACTGTACCTGCACACACCGATCTTTCAAAATCCAAGAGTGAAATGAAATGGTAGCTGTTTATCTGTACCATGAAGGTAAACTTGAAAGCTGAAAAAACAAGACAGTCTGGACCAGACAACCAGTTTGACCAGCCATCAGTTTAAATAAATTTGCAAGCATATCATTAGAGGAAACGAATTTCATTTTCAATGCAACAAAATCCTGTATTCAATAGGTGTTTTATTTTGCGTTGCTAAATGACACAAGTCACACATTAATCTGTTTTTGTAAACCAATGCGGTTCGATGTAACTGACAAAGGGGCGTGGAATTATTGGAAAATAATGCACAGCCAAGGTGGAAATGTGTTGTACCCTCGTGCCGTATTACCACATTGTCATAATGTACCAGAGTCAAATATTCAGCTTATACCACGGTTACCACATAAATTGCTCTGGTGGTTATTTTAAGACATTTGACAGGTTAGCGGTGCATTTTACAGAAAAATAATCAACACCCATGGAACATTTCTCAACCCATCAGAATAAAGCATTCAACAGCACCATGGTACTAAATAAAAATGCATAACTAATCTTGTAATAAATCTAGTTGATTTCAGGAATGTGTAAAACTAATAAAAAACAGTGTAAATATAGGTAAGAACAATTTACATTATGAAAGATGCAGTACCTCATGCAAACAACATATTATTGTTCAGAGACTGACACGTAACATTATGATATTTTAGTTTTCCTTTTACTGAAAGGAGCAATGATTGATGACCTTGTTCCTCATTTCTCAAGTGCCGGTTATAAGCATTTGCTAAATAAATGAATGTAAATGTGAACAGGCTGTTCAGCATTTGTTTTAGATTTAACTGGGAAATTGAAACGAAACCAGGCTGACAATATAATCATATTATTGTAGGTACACAGACACAAACATGAACCAAGTGTATGGTGAAATATATCGGCAAAACTTTGACTTTCTTTTATGAATGATTTGGCAAGCCAAGTAAATAAAGAAAAAATATTTAAATGTACTACACTGTAAAAATGATTTGTTGGTTCAACTTAAAGTGAGTTTACTTGGTTTCCTTTAAAGTTTGAGTTAATTCAACTTAAAAATATTCGTTTTTCTTTGCGCTTTTTTTATTATGTCAACAAATATTTTTAAGTTAAATTAACTCAAAATTTTTACCCTCATATTATATTCAAATTGATCCAAAACAAAGCTACTTTGACATCTCTGAAAAATATCCTAATTGTATTTTTAAACCTTTAAACCTACTTTTTGACATTTCCTTGATACGTTTTGACTTGAAGTTACTTTTAGTCAGTTTGGATAAAAGTGTAAATGTATATACAGTGTACAAAGTGTTCCTGTAAACCTGATATAATGAGTTTTTACTATTAATATGTGAAAAATAACAAAAATAAAATAAATGTTATATTATTTTCATTACTATTATTTTTTTATTAAATGTACACTAAATTTATGTGCTACAAAAGATACGTTTTTATAGAAATGAATCTATTAAATAAACAATTATGTATATAAAAAATAAAAAGATCATTATTTCCCCTACAATTTTATTTTAAATTTAAAGTTATTTAGCTATAAAACTATCCGGGGTCAATTTGAAACATTAAAGGGCTGGTGAATTTGTAGATTTTATTGTTTTATACTGTTGTCTGGTGTCTACTTATGATGTTCGTGTGTTTTTTACATTCAAAAACATCAAAAGCAATAAGTAATTTTGTAACATGGATTAGTGGCTCTTTGGAGAAATGGTTAATTTGAAGGGGCGGGCCGCATTGAAGACCTGGACGTAAACGCCCACTTCTATGATTGGCAGCTTCATTCGAATTGTTTTAAAAACATTACTGTGTAAAAATAGCAGCCGAACACAAATGTGTTTGAGCCAAAAAAGATTCTGGTTGCTAAAGGTGATACACATAAATGACAATACGTATAGTAAAGTAGAAACAAAAATTTAAACTCGACGTGACTAGATTACCGTATACAACACAGTAAGCGCGCATCAGAATCTAAACCGCGGCTGATAAATCCTTATCAACAACTTTGTATATTTCTATTGTGCTTGTGAGGTTGCTCTTACATACACGTAACGTTACATACCACAGTTATATGATAAAAAAAGTTTTGTTGAGTGTTGGACCTTTCAAACACAACTTGCCTAAATTACAACACAGTAAGCGGGCATCAGAATCTAAATCACGGCTGGTAAGTTCTTCCTTATCACTAACTTTGTATATTTCTATCGTTAAATTACATTCGTATTATTAAGGGTTGCACCTTTATTAATAGTTTAATGTTTTTGGTAAATTAAAACAGTCAAACATACGTGTTTAGACACGGATGTTACAATAGGACATTTAACAAAGCAATAGTGAAACGCAGTTATCTTTAATAAAGTAAAAAAAATTCCGCTGTACACAAAGTAAACAAACACTCCCCACGGGAGCTGTAACTTCTTTAAAAACAAACTTTAACCACGTTAACCATGTTATGTTCCGAGCCTCTGAATTAAGGTATACAGCGTCTGTGTTGTTCCCAGACGCTTCTTCCACAACTGAACACTCCGTTTCCATGGTTACTCATTACAGATCACCGCGTCAAAATAAAAGTCCCTCTGGAAAAATGTATTTAAAAGTAATTTTGATTACATTTGGCAATCTTTAAAGACATGTTTACTGATTGTTGAGACACTGCATGGTTTGCTTTGCCCCTGGCCCACACGTGTGCCACGCGCAGCTGTGGGTGGGGCTACAAAAGTGGACATGTCCTTTTGGGTTGGGAGAGGTGCTTTAATTCTACTCTGACATCATATTTCTCCGAATTCCTCACTCGGCTGTTCTACTGGCTTGGTGCCAAAAACTGTTATATTTCAGTAGCACGGACATTATCCGTTCTGAAACTTGCAGGATGTTCATTTAAGTATGATGACCTCTTACATAACAAATTATCAAGTTAAAATTGAGTATTTGATTCACCGCTCCAGTTCACCCAAAAATGAAAACAATGTCATTAATGACTCACCCTCATGTCTTCCCAAACTTGTAAGACCTCCGTTCATCTTCGGAACACAGCTTTCTAACCCTTCATTGAAAATCTAAGTACTGTATACTGTCCATGTCCAGAAAGGTAATAAAAACATCATGAAAGTAGTCCGTGTGACATCAGTGGGTCGGTTAGAATGTGTTGAAGCATCGAAAATACATTTTGGTTTAAAAATTATGACTTTATTCAGCATTGCCTTCTCTCCCGCGTCCGTTGTGAAGCGCATGCGCGGGACTAAAGTTACGTGACTGCAGTGGGATATGGTGAATAAGCGTTGTTTGCGATAGCTATTGAACCCTTGGCTGAGAAAATAAGACAGACAGATAACATAACTGGTATCACTTTAGGTAAAAATGAATATAAATTAAGTTTATTTGTTGACGATATGCTGCTGTATTTAAGGAATGTGGAGATTTCAATTTCTAGTGTTATTAATATTATGAGTCAATTTTCTAAAATTTCAGGTTATAAAATGAACAGTTCCAAAACAGAAATCCTGACATTTGGCCAAAAACAAATTAATTCAGAAGTATTTAAACAATTTAATGTACAAAGCTGTGAAATTAAATATTTAGGTTGTTATATTAGTGCAAATAAAAAACAGTTGTATAAGAGTAATTTTCTAACATTGAAAAATAATTTAAAACATTATCTAAATAATTACCAAGATCTTAAGTTGAATCTAATTGGAAGAATAAATTTGGTAAAAATGATTTGGCTTTCTAAGTTCATTTATTTGTTTCAGTGTATCCAGTTGACACCACCAAAAACTTTTTAAAGAAATAAATTCTATAATTACATATTTCATTTGTGCCGGAAAAAAAACAAGAATAAATAGAAATTTATTGTTTTGCTCTAAACGGGAAGGGGGGTTAAACCTCCCGAATTTGGAATTGTATCAGATGGCAGCCCAGATGTTCTATATTGATCGCATTATTAATAACACTAATGAAGACTCATGGGTAGACATTGAAAATTATCAATTATATCCAAATAGGTTATTATCCATTATGTTTTCCAAGAAAAAAGTAAAGACTGATAATTTTGTTGTAAATAGTGCATTAAATATGTGGAAATAAACCAAACAGATTATAGGGACGGAGATTGGTACTCCAACTCATATTAAGATTTGGAATAATCAGTCTGTTACAATTCAAGGTACTAAATTATTGTGGAAGAATTGAATTAATGGAGGCATTGAAACATTATCAGATATTATTAGCCTATGTAATATATCCTCATTTGATACACTAAAAGATAAATTTAAATATTTAAATATTTGCAGTTAAAGAATTGGGTCATAGAAAATTGTGATATAGTGAATATTGTTCCGGAAAAGATAAAGACCCTTTTGGAACCAAGTAAGAAAAAGAAAAAGGGTATAAGTGTTATGTATGACTATCTCAATAATCCTGTAACAAATTGTTATTTGCTAAGTAAAATATATGAAGGATGGGATAGAGATATACAGAACTTCAATTCCTCAACAAAATGGAAGGAGTGCATAAACTTAACATATAAAGCTACAACCAATGAAAATCTTAGATTGATTCAATACAAATTAATGACTAGGGTTTATTACAGTAGGGATAAAATTCATAAATTTGATGCTTCTTCCCCCCCACCTGTTTAAAATGCGGTAGTACTGACTCTCTTATTCATTCATTTTGGTATTGTGAAAAAGTAAGGAAAACCTGGTTTGAGATTGGGAGATGGCTCTCTAATATTTGTAAGCAGAAATTTTTATTTACATCAGAAGCCTGCTTACTTCAAAATGTCACAAACATGAAATATCCTATGGGATGGCAATTAATATTTTCCTCATTAGTTTATAAGAAGCAGTTGTTACAAAATTGGAAAAATATAGATACACCAGGGTTAGATAAATGGAAAAATTTAATGAAATATTATTTTAATATAGAGAAAACCTTGTCAGTGGAAATAAATAAACAAAAACAGTTTGATTCCGTATGGAAATCTATATTTGATGCTTTGTAATTAGTCCAACATTAGTTTTGCTCAACTTATTTTTGTTTCTTTTTATTTTTTTACTTAAGGAGCACCAGTAATGGAATTTGTGTGTGTGTGTGTGTGTGTGCGTTTGAATATCCAGTGTGTTTGTCTACTGTTTGTGTTTTGTTGTTGTTCTGGTTGCAAAGAGAGAGGGGGGAAGGGAAAAGTGAAGATAGTGCCATATGTATGAAGTGAGGGGGAGTGTTTTGTGAATTAAAAAAAAAATATATTATTATTTTTTTTTTATTACTATTGTTATTAATTTTCTTATTTTTTATGCTCCCCCTTTTGCATAGACGATATTGTTTAGTATTGGTTAATATTTAAACAGACTTGGCTGGAAACCAGGGGCCTCATTTATCAAACGTGCGTACGCACAGAAGTGTGCGTAAAGTGTGCGTAGGAACAGTTTTACGCAAAGTGTGGAATTTATCAAATTTCACTTATACGTAGAAATGTGTGTAAATATACGCACACCTCGGAGTATGCGTACGCAGAGCATCTAGTGGTAGAATAGCGATATTACACAGGACACTGTTCCAGTGAGTATAAAGAAGTGTCTATTTATTATCCACAAGCAGGTGTTAAAAATGATTAATGTCAGTATGGTAACAGCAAATAAGTATAATGATTTATTTGTGATATGTATCTGTATCTGTAAAAGCTCTACATGTGATTTGTATAAATGAAGTCTCCGACAAATGCTTGACACAGTTGCAATGGCTTATCTTGCGTTATTGGAAGACTTGGCAAATAATCCATTCCGCCGGTAGCGCGTTTTCAAAGATCGCGCCAATGACGTGGTTATATGCTGTTGTCCAAGGTGGAAAGTTGTCTGTCCTTCTCCAGTTGCACTCGTTTCACGTCGTTGTGCTGTGACGCGTTTTTTTGCTGATAATTTAATGTCAAACCACTTTTTTATTTCTGGAAGTGTTCTCTCCTCATATTCAACGGAATTAAACTCACTGGTAACATGTTCCCATGCAGATTTGTTTTCTTTTGTTAGTCATTCCTCCCGCACTAAGTAAACCAAACAGGATGTGTTATTAGGATTTAACCTCATCCACCAGTAACTCAATTTCTGTGTCTGTAAAATTCCTCTTTTTCGCTCTCTTTGTCATTATTGCGATGAGGGAAAAAGCAAAACCACGTGACATATAACGGGAGGTGTTGTCACCATATATGGTTCATTGGAGGCGTTTCGGAATGCAAACGACTATGAACGTGCACGAGCATGGTGCTTAAGAACAAGTGGGATTTATCATCAAGGATTACTTACTGATGTGCGTACGAACCCCGTCCGCACGTTTGATAAATCCCGATTTTTTTGTACTTAGGCACATTCTAAATTTCATTCGTAGGTACAAAAATAGAACATTTTCTACGCAATGTTGATAAATGAGGCCCCAGGTTGACAAAGTTGATATTGCCTTATCTCTCTGTCTCTCTTTGTACTTGTATAATAAAAACAATTCTAAAAAAAAAAGGGATATGGTGAATAAGCTTAATTCCCAAGAAGTTGGTGTGCTCCTTTAAGTCAGTACTGTTATTAAAAAACCTTTTCATTTACAAATCTGTTGTTTAGTTTTGATTTAAGGCTAATACTTAAACGCTACCTATATTGCAATACAATATGTCACGATTCGTAAGACAGAACCCAAGTACACGACACAGATGTACAAAAATAGGGATTTACTGAAACACAAATAAACAAACCACGAGGGGGCAAAATAACATAAACAGGATGACAGAGTATGATGGAACACTAAGCTTGGTAACACTGAACGATTAACTAACAGAACACAATACACGGGATAACTAGACTAAACTAAACTGACAAAGTACTCACGGATGTAACGAGGCATAGAATAACACATGGAACAACAATGAACAGGCACAGAGTAACAAACACAAAACCTTAAATAATGAAGACAACAGGTGACATGGATTAAACAATGAGGGTAACAAGGGAGCGAGGTAAAAGTGACAAGACACTGGGAACACATGGTCTAGTAAAACCCATACTTATGCTGCGTTCCAGGCAACCTGTAACCCGTAACTCACGACTTCAAAACCCAGACTCACGACTCTGAACTGGGAGTACATCGATCTAGTACGAGTTCACGAGTGGGAAGTCACGGGTTTGACTGCCGTTCCAGTGCACTTTCACCGGTAGAAGGTTGTAAAAACACGAGTTACAGGCTGCCTGGAACGCATAGGGTCGTGAGTCGTGGTTTTGAAGTCGTAACTTACGGGTTTAAAAACCTGCCTGGAACGCAGCATAAGACCACGTGATCCCACACAAAACATGGGCCTGTCATGATCCTGCCACAAGACTAGATTAAACAAAGGATAAGATGGCAGAACCATGACAATATATTCATACTCTAGCAGCGCTCTCCGCCATATTGTGTCCAAAACCCAGGAACGTTTTTTGCAGTTTTTTTTTTTTAACCTGAGATCCCTTACACAGGACAAAGTTACAACTAAGGCCCTGTTAACACGTACATGGTTATTTTTAAAAACTGAGAGATTTACCTTCGTTTGTGCCCCTCGTTTACACGCAAACGGAGAACTCGCCTCTGAAACCGATTGTTTTTAAAAACTCCGGCCAGAGTGGAGATCTTGAAAATCTTCGGTTGCACAGTTGGATGTAAACAGAGACAAACGGATGTTTAAGCAGGCAACGTCACAGAGTATGCGCCAGAGCTCGCACCTACGTCAAAAATGCGACCTATGTTTACATGTGACTGCTACTCTGAATGCTTCCAAGATCACATTTTTGTTCGTGCAAACTCGTTTCGTGTGTTTGTATTTGCAAATACAGCTGCTCCATTATGTCGAGGAGCAGAGACGAGTGTTTTTTATTTTGTCTTTCAAAAAAAATTTTGTCCATTAGAACCACAGACAGCAATTATTTTATCAGTTTTAACACTGAAGCTAAATGTGTCAGATTTCATCTTCATATCCGTTTACATTAGCATTGACTCTCTTTTAATTTTTGTATTTGCTTGTGCATACTATGAAAGGCTAGCACAACTCGCAGGTATCGCACACCGCACGTGCACGTTAAATAGCATGAGCTTCGTCTATTTCAAGATCCAAAATATGCGTTTTAGGACAAATTTTTAGATACATAGTTCAATGTGACTAAATTCCGGATTTTCTGTTTGAAAGCCAGCGGCGGGCAAAGTTGACACAGAAATGTAAGATTTTTCCCATCCTCACCGACCTTGTCATAAAACTCATTGCTGCTTTGTCGCCTACATGCTGCTTTTTGTTTTGATGACGCATGAAACCAACCTGATCTCACAAAATACGTGAAATAGTCACGCATTATTTTGCTCAGTTTTGCGTGACATTGTCACGTATTTCCACCATATTACGTGCCCCTGACACGACTTTCTTTTCCTTTTTTATTGGTTACTCAACTGCTTTTCCTATTTTCTTACAATTGTCGCTTCGGTTTGGGGTTAGAACAACTTTCTGTTACATAAAATGACATCCTTACCCAAACCCAACTCTAACCCTAACATCAGGCGACGATGGTTTAAAAAGCATACGAAAAAATGGTATAAACCAATACATTAAGTGACATCCTAACGCAAACAGCAAATCTAACCCCAAATCGAAGCGACAGTTGTTTAAAAATAGGAAAAACAGTTGAGTAACCAATACGTGAAACTGTCACGGAAAAGAAAGTCGTGTCAGGGGCACGTAATATGGTGGAAATACGTGACAATGTCACGCAAAACTGAGCAAAATAATGCGTGACTATTTCACGGAAATTCGTGAGATCAGGTGGTGGCTGGGGTTGCCAGAGTAGGTGTTTTTTCCGCTACACATTAAGGTCTGTTTACAGTGTGTTTTAGCCGGGTTTTCGCCTGAAAGACTCTATAGAAATCTGGCACCCTATTGAACGTTAAACTATTGAGAGAGCGTGCCGTTCACAAACACCAGAATGAACGAGTTCACAGTAACGTTCATCATCAGGCAGTAATACAGTACGTTCATTTCATGTTCACCCAAAATATGAATGAACAAGTTCATGAACTTTCGTTCAATTAACTCGTTCAGGTACAACACTGTAGATATCTATCTTTTATAGACAGATGGACAAACAATATCCACCTGTAGTGTATATAGACAGATTAGTATTTACACACGCACATGTGACTAAGACACACCTTCATTCAAAGACAAAGGAACAGAAACTGAAACTATACAGGGTGAATAGTAAATCAGATGGGTATTCGGACAAACCTTTATAAATGTATTATTTATTTATAGAGTTAGCAGTTTATGTTGTGGATCTGGCTGTTTTATCGTTTTAAAAGCAGAGAATTCTTACAAAAACAGGTTTTACAATAATATTATATGAGTTCCAGAGTTTAAAAAAAAATGAAGGACCTGTCTTATTTGACTAAGGAATCTAAATGATATTTCCAGTTACTGATGACTAATGTAAATATAAAGATTAAATGGGTTGTATATTATTTTGATTATTTTATTCAGATTATTCAGAAAGCAATTCATTGAAAAAGCTTAACTTATACTACACTAATACTTATTATTGTACAATTCTCTCCAGTAAGACAAAAGAAAGGCTTTTGAATATGAAGTGATATATCTAATATAGATGTGTAACATTTACCACAAATGTTTTCATGATGGATTATTATTAGTGGTGTCTTGTTTAAACAGTTAATTTTTAATGCAAAAGATTAAATAAAAATCTTACTGCACAACTTAAATTCTGGTAATGACAAGTGGCAGACAGCACTTAAATTTAAATACTTTCTTTACCGAAAGGCACTTATACTGTATATAAATAATTAGAAGAACAGGCCATTTCATTTCCAAACCAGCTTTTATTTCATCAACAGTCGGCATCATGACGACAGTCAAGAGCAAATTTGTGCACACAATGATCAGAAAGAGAAACAGATAAAAAAGATATATTTTGTAATATACAATACACTCGCAGCAAACATGTGTTTAAACTTAAGTTTGTGGAGACCCTTCTCTAGTTCCCTTAAAATAAGGATAAAAGTAGGTAATAGTGTTGAGATTGTTTTGGACAAGATTGTCATCCGGAAACAAAAAACAGAATCATGATCAAAGTTAAAATGTATAGACATTGCTATCTTCGGTGACATTGCTATATCATTTGACTGATGAATTCTGACCTTTCCATGTTTTTAATGATCTGTATAAGACCTTGACTGATGCGATAGGTGGACATCTCATTGAACCCATCTTCATCTGAATGCTCTGTCACATAAACCTCATCAAACCAGGCTTCACCGGATGAATCGATGGAAACAATGATGCGATCTGTATTGCTATCAGGCACATCAGGATCGTAATTCTTACAGACGTCATGAGGCAGTGAGTCCGGATGGTAGTGATGGTTGCTCAGGTTGCCCACCTCATAGTATACAAGATCAGTGTCTGGAAGAAGACCTTCATCATTATGAAACTCATGGAAGCCAAAACATTCATCTTCAGGATCGTATTGTGCCATCATTCTTCCATTTTGACTGATCCTGTGGACACAATCATGTGCAAACCACCACAGCAGACTGAGACCATGCCTGGGATACGGCTGACCAAAGTTGGTTTCTTTCAGATGTAGTAATTCATTCAGTGTTCTCACCATGTTTCTGGCTATTCTGTTTTAAATACGTAAGAAAACATTAAGTTGAACAATTTATATTTCAAGAAAATTCAAATAAATGTCTTTTAATTAAAAAAATTAATTCTAATGGTTTCCATGCATGCACTTTAAATAGTCTGATTGTAGTCATTGAATAGTCATTGTTTTAGACCAAATGCAATGAAAGAATTTAAAACAGAGCAATAAGCAAAATAAACTTTGTATACTTGACCTTGTCTTTGTGAGCTGGATATCTGACTGCACTGTTTGGGGAAAAAGTCTGCAACTGTTTTTATTCACATCACTGTTAGCGGGCGGAGCCATGACTGGAAATCGAAACTAACTGTTATTGGAATGGATCTGTGAAATATTTTGTAGGTAATTAAAAACATTATAGGCTCACGAAAAAGAAACTTAACAAAACAAAGCTACAGTAGTTTAAAAAATAACTACCTGCCAAAATTCAATTGAAAAATATAATAGTTAATTTAACTATTGTTGTTTTGCTTTTGCTTATTTGTAGCTGGTGTTTCTTAAAATTGTAAAAAAAAGCTGGTCCACTGAAAATCCTAATAAGTTGATTCAACTCAAATGATTTGAGTAAACTCATTCCCTCAATTTAATTGAGTAATGGGGTCTCCCAAAACGTGCATATTTAAGTTTACTTGGTGCTTATGTAGACTTGACTTAAATCATTTAGTTCACCAAACTTTACTTTATGATTATTCAATGTACTTAAACAATAAAGTTAACTTAACTTAGTGTTAATTTCAAGTGTACTTGTATATTTGAGTAAACTCAACATGACAATTTAACTGAAATTAGAATTTAATTCTATCAGCCTGGCAAAGCTAGTCAAGTTGATAGATCAGCAGGTGGCTAATTGGTTACAATTACTTGTTTAAGGTGAACTATCCCTTATATTTTAATGTAGCAAGGACAAGGTTTCATATTGTTTATTCTTATTCCAATAGCTTAAGATGTGTTATTTGTTGATTTTGAAATTATTAAGTGCAAACAGAAACCAATAAAACTGTTTATAGTTTTAAATGGGTATACATTTATTGATATAAAAAAATAAAAATGGAGGTTAGAAATATACCACAACCTGAATTATACTGCTCACCAGACCTTCCTATTATTAGATCAGGTCTCCACACCAGACAAAATAAAAAACGATCCAGCCCCGGACACCATGAAAATGTGAGACAAGACCGAACAACAATGAAATCAATAAGACACAAAATATAGAAATATAATGAATGAATGAATAATACAATAAAATATAGAAATATAATGAATAAATGAATAAAATATAGAAATATAATAATGAATGCATAAATGAATAAACATAATGAATAAATGAATGAATAAATGAATGAATGAATAAATGAATAAACAATAATATAATGATAAAAATGATAATAATAAAATCGATAGTGATAAAATAATATTAAATAATCAAATAAACAATTATATGGATAACTAATGATTACAAAATGATAAAATGATTATGTCAATAAATGATTTTGTATAAACTAACAAAAACACAATAATAAAAACATTCTGCATGTGAGGATCTAAGGTAGGATCCTTCACTATCAATATTAAAACATAATGAAAATGCAAAATTTCTACAACAAAATGCAAATACAAAAAAATTAGAACAAGAAGAAATAAGGAAAGGAAATTTAAAATCCATCCTTTGTTTTAAATGTAATCATACAGGAGCTGCATGGGGAAACATTATCTTTTAAAATTAGCAGACAAAGAAAGAAGAAATGCAATAGCAACACAAATCAACAAGAAAATGCACAAGCAGATTGAAACATCAGGCCTGTTGTCGGGCTGATTTGCAGATTGAGCCCTTTGGTAGGATTGAAGTAAGATTTGATTCCTTGTTTGTCTCAGGAATTCTCCCAAAGCCATGCTTCCAATGGTCCTTATTAGACCTTGGCTGATTCGATAAGTGTGATTCTGATCAAAATTCACATGATCTGCGTGCTGAGTAACATAAATCCTGTCGAAGCTGCTCAGACCTGAGTTGTAGCGAACAATAATGCGATCTTTGTTGCTGTCAGCACGGTTTCTATTGTGATTCACAGTAACGTAAGAAGGTAGAGAGCCAGAATCATTCAGGTTTCCCACTTCATAGTATGGTAGGGTAAAGTTGTTGGGAAGAAGTCTATCTTCATCATCTTCAATTCTGTTATAGAATCGATGGAAACCAAATTCTCCAGTTGCTGGGTTGCACTGTGCAATCATTCTGCCATAGCTGTCAATGGAAACACATTCATTGGCAAACCACCACAGCAGTCTGAGACCATGTCTGGGATCTGGTTGACCAAACCTGTTATCTTTCAGCTGAGACAATTCATTCAGTGTTCTCACCATGTTTACCACGATCCTGTTAGTAATAAAATGTGAAGGATGCATTTAATAATTTGTGAAAAAAGATGTGCAATATTCTCAAATTGAATACAAAGCAAGTTTAAGACCAGCCACAGTTTAAACTATTAATATCCTCATAATAAAATATATTGCTCGGCTACTGTACCTGCACAGACTGATCTTTTGAAATCCAAGAGTGAAATGAAAATGGTAGCTGTTTACCTGTAACAAGAAGATGAACTTTAAAAGAAAAACAAGACAGTCTTGAACAAAAAGCTAGTTTGACCATAAATTAAATTTTCAATTTTGTGTTGCTTAATGATACAAGTCAAACATTGATCTGTTTGTGTAAACCAATGCTGTTTGATGTATGTCTATAAAATGCATAACTAATCTTGTAATTAAATGTAGCTGATTTCGGCAATGTGTACAACTAATAATAAATCAGTGTAAATATAGATAACGCCTTGTCAAAAATGATTGAGATGGCCAATCAAATCAAAAAGGCGAGTGCTACTGGCCAATCACATAATAGAAGAGGAGATTTCCTGTTAACACAAGTCGAGCAGCGGCCAATCAAATAGATCAATAGGCGGGGTTACTGTTTACAGGAGCAGTGAGTGAGTGAGTGGAGCCGCCGTCACGTCAATCATAACGCTACATTCATGTAGGCGAAAGCATTAATGCTTGACGAAAGGCTAAACGTAATTGGCTGGCTGGAACTAGGTTATATACATAAGGCTTTCTGATTGGGTGAAAATTGAATGTTGAGGCTCATGTTGGCCATTTTTATTAATATATCAAATGATTACTCCATGGCTAAATAGTCACGTATTGTGATTTCAGGGAAATCTAAAAAAAATACAGAGAGTTGTACAGTGTTTTCATTGATAAGGTGAGAAAGCCTTACTTTAGTTAATCTATTGCATTGTTGGTTACAAAGGAAAATATTAAAATTGAAATATATGGAATACTGTGGAATAATCCTGATAACCACTTGCTATGTTTGCTTCAGGTGGAAAGAGGTGGGACAAGAGTATGCTGACAGGACAGGAGGAGGTGACATTCAGGTTAGTGACAGTACATCAGGGCCACCATTTAAATTAATTTTAAATAAATGTTAATGAGTTTGCTTGCTTTTACTTTGTGTGTTTTTGTGATATTTACAGCAACACTATGTAGTTTTTTACCTTTAAATAATGTCTCTAAAATTATTTCAGTGATAGAACAACTTTTAACTGGACAAATTGTACTGCTGCTGCAACCTGAGCAGCCTCCTAGCTGCTACAAGCACACTCTGAAAGTGGCGGTGGAGGGCAGGAAACACAGCCCCGCCCCTCCCCCTGCCTGCAAGCAGAGTGTCAACCACATGGGGGAGCTGTAAGTCATTTTTACATGGAAACTACATAGTGTTGCTTTAATTTTGACAAACTTCTGACAACTCCTCCAGCTGCATTTTGATTGGTCGGCAGTTTTACCACAAGACACGTCATACTCACAATGTTGCTCTACCATTTCCGCATTAAGTCAGAACTAAATTAACTCATCCACCGCCATTGACGAGTTATCTCGTCATTTATGAGTTCATATTTAACTAATAAATATGCCTTTTTGGACGAATTTCAAAGTGAAAGTGTAATACCGCTTTTATCCACCAGATGGCGCAAATCGAATTTATCAAAAACGGAAGTTAAAAAGATTTAATGGTTATTTTAACTGCCTTTATGTTTGATAGTCATTCTGAGTCTGATCTCTAACATAAATTCCTTTACATAAACGCAATTTTTTAAGCTTTTTGCTCAAAATGTTGTATTTTTGAAGAGAAATATCCATATTTCAGTGGTTAAATTAAGTAGAAAAAGTAAATATATAATGAAACGTTTTTTCCCCATTTTGTTTGTTTGTTTGTTTATTGTTTGTTTGAAAGCAGAGGGTGTGTTCTTTAATTTAATATAATTTGTATGTTTATATATTTATAGAAAAAGATTTTTCCTGCAAGGAATTTTGTGAAAATTTTGTTAAAATCACAAAAATGCAGGTGGGCAACTTTTCTCAAAAAGGCTGGCGGTGAATGAGTTAAGTTATTCTTTTAATGTAAAAACAAGCTTTACTCCAATATTACTATTTACAATATTAAAAGTCGTGCATACAAGGTGAAAACCTATGCACGTTTTTTTTTGTTATAATGTTTTGAAGTAAAAATAACAGCCTCATCCGGGTACTGCGAGTCATCTTAACTGGCACCGTTTAATACATTTGAATAAATACAGTTCAAATATGCATAATTAATCACATCAGGGACGGATTGGCAATCTGTGCGTTCTGGAAAAGTCCAGAACGGCCGTTCAATGGAGGGCCGTTGCCCGGCCGATGGCAAAAAAAAAGTCTAATAACGCAATATGAACAGTCAACAGCAGAGGCACTAATACGATCACTTATATGGTGCTACGTGTAAAAAAAACAAGGAAGAAGAGTTGGCCTACTAGCCGTGATTGGTCCACGGATTCCCGGAATTCGCAAGCGTCTATGTTCGCGAGCCTGAGCATCCACAGCCTGGTCATGATGAGGGACAGACCAAGTTAACTTCACATCAGCAAGAGTAAGTGCCAGTAGTAGCAGGACATGTGACATTATAATACAATATACGCGATATAAAAATAAATAAAACTCACGTGAAAATTAACGTAATGCGCAACTACTCTTATAGAGAGACGTGATGTGAGTGTGTGTGTGGGACAGAGAGAAAGGCGCGGGCGCGATTGAACAGTGGAAACGTAAGAACAATACATACTCCGTCAATTTGTTTGTATAGGACATCATAAACGGCAAAGTGTTTGCTTATATTTGTGTGCAGTCGCAATAAAACAAAACATTGTGCTTTTGTCAAACTGTAAACTCTTTTCAAACTGTAACCTACAACTGTCATCTAACCAAAATCACACACACCAAAACAAAAAATATTCACCCAACCCTGTTTAAAAACAGTCTGTGGGTGGACATTCATCGTATTGAATTGGTTTTCATTTCTTTCATTTACTTTATTGTATATGAGAGGTTGTAGTGAGCTCACATTTTCTGCTACAATGAAAGGTATTTTATTAAACGGGAAAATATCAGGCATGCATTGCTACCACTCTAAACGTGCTAATATACAAGAAAGGGGGCTAAATAATTGACCAAATAATAGTTTAACCAAAAAATCCTAGCTTGCACTTTCAGTCTGTCTTCCATCAGAGTCCAGTTTTTCCTTGTCTTTCATTCCTTGTCTTTCATATTTGTGTTTAGTATTGTGGCAAAGGCCTGGTGGTTGTTTGTGAAAGCTTTACAGACAAAATTATTTCACAGCCTTGTTATACATCAAAGTTTAATATGACATTGACAAAATATTAAATAACCTTGTCTGATAGTCTGACAGTATTGTGGCATAGTATCAGGACATCCTTGTGTCTGTTGCGCATGGCTAGGGGCAAATGGCTGGATGGGCCTATTTGGGAAAAAGTCCAGGGCTGTTTTTTAGCCCCAGTCCGTCCCTGAATCACATATATGAAATTTAATTTACAAATGAATGCATTGAATGTTCATCTTGTTTGAACTTTGAACTTGTTTTAACCCGTCTTGGCTTAGCTACATACATTAGGTTTATCCCTCACAGAAGGTTTACTTTTCTTACGGATAAGCTAATAAAAGATATTAAATAAAAATGTTCACTCTATATATTTACTCGTATAGCAAATAGCCATGTAACAACGTGCAGAAATATCAAATGAACTAAACTCAAATGGCTTTCTGTGTGACACTGTACTGAAACCATCTTGATCTGCATTGAATGACTCATCTTTGTGTAATGAACGCATCAAGGCAGACTGCTGCAGACTTTATTTTCTTTAGATTTTGTGTCTTTACCTCAGACAGACGACGTCTTGTTGCAGTTTAAATTTTGTTCTGGGGCCGGTTGCACCAGCTGGGCGGGAGAGGGGGGACGGTTGCAACACTTTTTGCATTTCCTTAAGTTTCTCAGAGACTGTTGCATTAGAAAACCAAGATTTTTATACAATAAACACATCTGCAGCTACTCAACCACACTGTTATAACGTGTGTATATATGATAATTTTTGTAAAATTTATATTTGAATAGACATAGTCAAATGTTGCAACTGCCCCTATTGTGGGGTCAGTTGCAACATTTGACTATGTCTATTCAAATAAAGAATATACAGTACAGTGTCACACAGAAAGCCACCCGAGATCAGTCCATCCGACACCCCTACACGTTTGTCACACGGCCATTTGCTATACGGACAGTTGCAACATTTATTTATTATATTTGCTGCTGATCTGAGAAGAGGTAGGGGACACCCCATCTGTCACATGCTCTCTCTAGTGAGATACTAAAAATACAAAACAAGTGGGCTACATTATGGCCTAATCTAATGATTAAAAATCTATTTAGTTTAAATACTGGACTACTTATTAATGCATAATATTACTGTTTTGTTACGTTATGATGATGAGCTTTTACATCAGTGACTGTTGTAGGGACAGCCATGATAAAACTTGCTATGCAAGCTTAACAGAATATCTTAGACACATGATAGCTATTCCAATTAGAAGCTTCCGTAGCCAAATCTGAATGAGAAGAAAACGGAGACCATTGTGTTTGGCTCGTCTGATGTTCTGGAGAATTCTTTTGGAAATTCTGGTATTTTATCTTCTTCGGTCAAATCAAGTGTTGAAAACTTAGGTGTATTCTTCGATAGTGCACTTGCATGTGATATAAATGCAGTTGTAAAAGCGAGTTTTTACCAATTAAGAATGCTGGCTAAAGTAAAGACCTTTCTTTCTTTTAAACATTTAGAAATTGCAACTCACGCTTTTATTTCGTCCAGAATTGATTATTGTAATGCGCTGTATTTGGGAATAAATAGCTCGTTAATAGCGAGATTACAAATGGGCCAAAATTCAGCTGCACATCTTTTAACCAGTGTTCATAAATACGAACATATTTCTCCTGTGCTAATGTCTTTACATTGGCTTCCCGTACATTGTAGAATTTAATTTAAAGTGCTTTTCTCGTTTTTAAATCGTTAAATGGACTCGCTCCCCTCTACCTCTCGGATCTGTTGTGTGAATATCGTCCAGAAAGAACTCTTCGGTCTGCCAACCAGAATCTGTTAACTGTTCCAAAGTCCAAATTAAAATCTAGGGGCAATCGAGCTTTTGCCATAGCCGCACCTAAACTTTGGAACACGTTACCGCTTCATATAAGAATATCATCAACATTACATATTTTTAAATCAAAGTTAAAAACATACTTTTTTACTAAGGCCTATGACTCGTGATGATGTTTGTTGTCTGATGTTGATGTGGTTTGTATATTTGTGTTTTTTTTTTATTAGTCATTATATCATTGTACAGCACATTGGTCAACTGGAGTTGTTTTTAATCGTGCTTTATAAATAAATTGAGACTTGAGAAAACACAGATTAAAATTATATTACTTTAGAATTCCTTGAACAAACTGTTCAGGCGGTGTGACAAAAACTCTGATCATAAAAAATATTTTTTACCTTGAAATGAGTTTTGTGTGTAAGGAATAGGCACATGTGGCTGATTTCTTCCAGAAGTGAGAAATTGGAGAAATCAGCAATGTTGCAACTGTTCCCACTCTTGCCTATACTCTGGACGTAAAAGGCGTAAGTATAAAGTATTTACTTTTTTCTATGGCAAAAATAGAAATGTGACGAGACGAGACATGCACGCGTCTAATGCACAGGATACACGAGCGTGCTTTTGCATGGTTGAGAGACCGCCAATGAATTATATAATAAAATACATAAATACTTACAAAGACACCGTAGAGAACTTATTAAAAGCTTTCATTTAATTTTGTTTGAAACTTGAGCTGTTATAATGAATCTGCAAACTATTAGACATTTTGTCCCTAAAGGCTTTCGTTAATGTTTTTGATAGATCTGCACTGCACGTGACGCACGCATCTTGAGGGAGAGCGCACTGGTAAACATGAGGAAAGCTTTCATATGTCATCTATTAGCTGGCGACAGACAGTAAGTGTACGTTTTTATCATAGTAAACTCGAATGGCGTCTAATTTATCACAGCAGTTAAACGCATACGCGGGGGCGCGCATCATCTACGCTGAGCGTATTATATATATATATATATATATATATATATATATATATATATATATATATATATATATATATATATATATATATATATATATATATATATATATATATATATATATATATATAAAATATGCTGTGTAAGATTTAATATTGCTCACACCAGTCGCGTAGCTATGGGTGGGCCTGAGTGAGCCTGTCAGCTAGGCCCACCCACCTGCCTATCCAGAAAAGCCTATTAGTTATCCTAATGAGTAAATTATGTTGCAATTATCACTATACTTGACCTATAAAATAAATATTTTCTCTTGTTTGCTATTATAATAAGGAATAAGTTAATTTTGTAAATAGTAGTGCAATAAATAGCGCATTTCGAACAGCCTCCTCGCCCCTCCTACACCCCACATCATAGAAATTAACACCCGGTTTAAGGCTGCAACGTAAGGAATAATGAGAGCTGTGCTGCTTCATTGTCTTAGAATGAAGGTCACGAAGACCTTCGGTGAGAAGACTTTATTACAGCTTGATGGTGCACCTTTTAATATTACCGTTAAGGATTCTGAACCTGAGGTGTTGGTTCAGCAGCTAAAAAAGAAAAGTCTTTGCAGATAACATTTGCGCCCACTTTTGCGCCCATGAGCCTTCTGGTCTGAAAACGAGGTGTGTTCAGGCGCATTGTTGGTGCGTTGCTATTTTGAAGCAAATAAAATAGACTACGTCACTGACCAACTAAAACCTACTCCTAAGTCAATGGAGCAATATTGCTTTTATTATTTAATGAGCGCGTTAGTAATATGCGCCTACGGGACGACAACGCGCATTTGCTTATTACATGGATGCGCAGCAGCACACAAACGTTTAAAATATGAAAAAATTAATTAAAAACATTATTATTGAGTGTCTTGGACATAAATGAGGACCAGGTATGAGATGTTATGTATAAAGCTGCTTCACCTGTAGCCTGGTAAGTAATTCAATGTTTTGCTTTAAACAAATGCAGATATTGCATTTATTTAGAATTTTCTTAATGCTATCCCACAGATTTATTATATATGATGACATACAGGCTTTTGTTCTTAATAAACAATGATATATTGAAGCTGGTGTAGTTGTGTGTTTGTATATTTTGATAACAGATGCATTTTGGGTTAAGGCACACCTGATTTTCTCTGGGCCCACCCACATTGTGAATCCTGGCTACGCTAGTGGCTCACACAATGCTACTCACCTTTGGATGTCAACATCTTAAAATAACTGTGATAAATGTGGAAAATTATCTGGCCCAGAAATAAGCCGAAGCTTAATAAAAACAGTCTGATGTCAACATAACCATAAACCAGTAATATCTGGCCCACACACAACAAAAAGACATCACTCATCCTAAACCGATTTGTCACACAAGGGCCAGGACTGGCCTAAACACAACAAGCCACAACTCACGATAAAACCGGGTTGTCACACTCAGCCGTATCTGGCCCACACACAACAAGCCACAACTCAAACTACATTTGGCTTGTCGCACACGGGCCGTATCTGGCCCAGACTTACCAAGCCGCAACTCAAATTAAAACCTGCTTGTCGCACATGGGCCGTATCTGGCCCACACACAACAAGCCACAACTCACTAAAGACGGATTGATTTGTGTGGGCCAGACACGGCCCATATGGTCTTTGACGCCACCGGAACTGAGCCATATGTGACATAGTTGGCCCACATGAGGCCCGGTAGTGCATGCTATCTGGGTAGCTGCGTCTGGTCGTAGTTTCAGATGGTGCAACAGGCGTAAATATTTTTCACAATGTCGGACGTTTACACCCAACATTAATCTCGCCCTCTCTGCCATCACACTGCAGTGTATTGAACTTTAACTATGACATCAAAGGTATCGCGAGAGAGTTTATAGACCAGTGCTTATCGCGTTTCACGTAGATCTCTGCGCAGTGCTGTATCAGGTCAAATACGCACTTGTCAGTAACTGTAAAGGCTAGGAATTAAATTTTAAAGTTGTAAATCTGTATCTGTCAAAGTTGACATCTTTAAAAAGCCTTGTGAAATATCTTCTTTAATGCTAGATCAGCCAAACCACTCAGATGCCACACGAATGCCAATCAAACTAAAACTAGCTGATCAATGGTCTCATGTAAAACTAGAATAACATGTTTGATCTCCTAATGTAAAGCCATTACGTATGTTGTCATACAAGCAAACATCCCTCACATGTATTGATTGTTTACAATAAAAGCAATAGAAACTGCGTTCTAAAACACTGTACCTGAAACGCTGCCAATAAATATTTATAAGTGCACCGGATACTTTAAATAATCAAACATCATAAATGTATGTACCTTTTTCAAGCGATGGTCAGATCACCCTCAGACATTTCTGTTTTGTGGGCAGTGCTTTGACTAGGAAACAGAAACTTATGATGAAAACAGAAAGTTATGTTGCTTGCTCAATATCACAGGGAAAAAAAGTAATGTGCTAGTTTGTCTTCATTTTGAACATTCAGGTTGCCAACATCGTAGTATGAAAGACATTTGCACAAATGACAATATTCTGTCTGTTGACTTGTTAGTATTTCCAGTTGCATTTTAGAGTACAAAAATTAAATGAGAGGATTTGTAACTATTTTGATATTAAATTTGATTGTCACAACAACTAATACATGCACAGAACTTACTCTCTCTCCAAATGAAAATATAAAAATGTAGATATGTATAATCCTCCAAAGTGGTTTAGACCAGTGATTCTTAAACTTTATTGGCGTGTGGCCCCCCTTGTGTATGGTGGCCCCCATTTGTGCCATTTGTGGCCCACACAAAGGAAATTTAGGACATAAAACATTGTAAAAAAAATAATATTTGAATTAAACAAAACAAAACATATATACAAAATATACAATGTAGTGCTGTTGGTTAGTGGACTTATGTTTTTGAGGTTGATTTACACAGAATTCATAAAAAATTAATTTAGTATTTTATAAAACGGTCCGTTCTGGTTCTTCATTTTGAATGCCGATATCCAGATAAATGTCAATAAATATTGTTGAAGGCAGGGTATCACATTTGATCCAGAAACATTTTATGTCATCTGTGAAAGGCGTAGGACCAAAAAAATTTCAACTAATCATAGATCTTGGTCCGATCGGACGTCGCCTTTTTTGTCCCTCATCCATAAGCAACATTTGAATGCCCACCGCGCAGCAAGTCCACACAGACACCATACGTCATCAGCAAGCTCACTTGCCCTCATCTCCCGTCTGTAAACAGAGGGAGAATGGCAAACTTTTCTGTTGAATTGACAACCTGCACAGGAGCCACATAACAAACAACAGCAAAAACTGCCTGGATCAGCAAAGAGCAAAAAACCCAAATAATCATCAGTAACTTTACTGCTTTACCACGAGATGAAACAGCAGCAAAGGGTCTGAAAGGGTCGTTGCACTGTTTATTTTGGTAAGGTAGGTACGCGATATGTTTGTATTTAGATGGATTCAGATATTCTACTTTGATCAAACATTGTGTTGCTCATGAAATTTGTGTTCGCTTACAGATTCGCGTAACGATATAGTTACTACGTCTACACAACCGAAAGTGTGCTTTAACTAATTCTGATGTAAACCAGTTGTTTATGGTGGTTATTTTGGTAATGTTATTCACTTTGTACTGCAAAATTTTCTCACTGGTGAATGAGACATGAGATGTGACGGTCTGATCTGTGCGTTTTGAAAGAGGCGTGACTTTGGATGGTGATTTGAATGGAGCATGGGATCGTGATTTCATTGCTAGTCGGCTACCGTTAGCATTTTTCAAAATGTGAAACCCTACCTTTGAGTCATCTCGTCAATAAAGAGAAAACATTTCCCGAAGAGTTTCTACCTCAAATTCATATTTCCGCTATTATCCACTGGGTGGCTATCTTACCCAACTTAAACACTGATGCATTCACTCAACACTAAAAACACAGTGTAAGTTTTGATCATGGCTCTGAATCTGATCTCTTACAAAAGTTCTTCACAAAAATGGAATTATCTCAGCTTTTAGCTAAAATTTTGAAAGGTGATAAGAGAACAAATGAAGGTAGGATGAAACAGGTCTGTCTTTCATTTGATATTTTATGTTTATTTAAAGAAGATCATTTTTCTGTAAGTCATTAAACTAAAACAGAGTGGCAACTTTAAAAAAAGCGTTAAGCATGCTTCCAAGAATATTTGATCATCACTTTAACAGTTGCACAATATAAATGTTAAATTAAATGAATGTTGATTTATGAAAATAAACACCACAGTTTTTAATTTTGTCTTTGCTGCGTCTGTGTTGGTTGGGAACTGCGCTCTGTTTCAGCAACACTTGATTCTGAGGAACTACTTTGTTTGGCAGAAGAGTAATATTTGTACTAATATAATTACAACTTATTTGTGTTTTATTTTATGAAATCCTGCTATGCATAAGACTTAACTGTTTTATAAACGCAATAAGCCCCGTGAAGCAGGTGTTACAGTGCATTTTATAACAGCTAAGGGTGTTTTAGGCACTCAGCTTCGTGTCGTGCCTAACAACACCCCTTAGCTGTTATAAAATGCACTGTAACCCACTGCTTTTGGGGGCTTATTGCTTTATTATAAAATGTTATAAAACTGGGACCCCCGGCACAATCTCTGGACTCCCAGTTTGAGAACCACTGTTTTAGAAAAGCTAAACGGGTGCTTTCCTGAAATACATGTAGAAGGGAGAAACATCGTTTAAGGGTCATAAGCATTTATTATAGCCTACTGTCCATGTTTAAACCAAAAAAATCTTAATGTGCACCTTGTTGTAAAAACTGGTATAACAAGTTTGTTTTAAGCAATACAGTTTTAGGAATCTGGAGTCAACTGTTTTTCTGTTTTCCTGTAAAGCGCAGAAAAGCTGTGACAGATTTGTTCTGTAATTGCTTCCTGAAACTCAAAGTTTATGTTGTAAGACACAACTGACAGAATGACAGAAACATATTCAACAAGTCACATAGATATATCATACATAGGCCTACCAGATATTTTTCTCATAGATTTTTCTAAGTTCATGATGTGGATTTTATTCTTTTATGGATGAAAACACATGACCAAAGACAATTAATGGAACGTCTTTACACTGTAAAAAAATTCCGTAGAAATTGCAGCTGGGATGCCGGTAATTTACCGTAGATTTATATATATGTTTTTTACTGGCAACATTTTGTTCAAAGTTAAATGAGCATTAAACATTTATAAGTCTTTATCTTTACAGAGTAAAACTAAAAAAAAACAGCATCAAGCAAAACATTCTGGGAAACAAAATCTGAAGCAAAAAACAGAAAAAGGTTGATGATGATTTCTTGTTCCCAGAATGCTTTGCATGAGGCTGTTATTGTATAGTTTTATTCTGTAAAGATAAAGACTTGTTAATATTTAAAATTTATTTAACTTTGAACAAACTCTTGCCAGTAAATAACATAAATGTAAATCTACGGTAAATTACCGGCAACCCAGCTGCAATAACATTGTAATTTCTACGGAATTTTTTTACAGTGTAGACTTATATGCATCTTTGCGTATTTTGACCTTTTCCAAGTTGTCCTTGACTGTAATGACATAGCAATTGATATGATACAGATTTTAATGCTTAGATACTATTTTATTGCTCGCAGAAACCAATTAATAGTTAAATAATTTATTTGTGCTCAAATCTTTCCATTAAGACAAATCTAGCTAATAAATATGAAGTAATGTTTAGAAAAATACATATTTTGGAGCATGAATGTAACAAAATGTAAATGTATGGTCACTACTTTAATAACTGATTGCTTAAGGGGTTGTATTATTTAAACAGCCCTTTGCCTGTCTGTCTGTCTGTCTGTCTGTCTTACTTTGGCTTTAAAGATTTTTTTACTATTTATTAATTTTAATTATTTACTTATTTCATTTTTTGTACAGGTCAACTGCTATTGTTCTTTGGTGTTTGATAAATACATGAATAAATGAATGAATGAATAATTAAAACATTTCATCTTATTGCATTTCATGAGGTAAACAATTTCTGGTAATAAAATATGGCAAACTGCATATACACTAATATACAGAATTTAAGAAAAATATGTCAACAGTGAGTAACGACAAACATGTTTTTAAAACCAGCTTTTATTTTATCATCAGTTTGTACTACGAGGACAGCAAGAGGAATTCTGTGCCATAACACAAAAAAATTAAAAAGAAATTGTGGAATGACTGTCAAAACAGAAAGAAAGAACAAAGTGAATATAATACAAAAAGTGGAAAAATAAAGTGGATTTGGATTCATTTAATTGTGAAGATTCCAGAACCAACAGAATATATTTAATCATAATCAAAGTTAAAATGCTCCGTTAGAGATTTGCTATCTTCGGCGACGACGACGTGGTTTGACTTTCCTGATGAAATCTCTCCATTCCAAGTCTTTAATAATTTCTATGAGATCCTGACTGATGTGATAGGTGGACATCTCATTGAAACCATCTTCATCTGAATGCTTTGTCACATAAACTTCATCAAACCATATATGACCATTCTGGGATGAATCGACGGAAACAACAATGCGATCTGTATTGCTTTCAGGGATATGTACATCAGGATCGTAATTTTTAGACACATAATGAGGCAGTGAGCCCAGATGGTGGTGATGGTTGCTCAGGTTGCCCACCTCATAGTATGTTAGATCAGTGTCTGGAAGAAGATCTTCAGCATTATGAAACTCATGGAAGCCAAAATATCCATCTTCAGGGTCGTATCGTGCCATCATTCTTCCTCTATTGCTGATCCTGTCGACGCAATCATCTGCAAACCACCACAGCAGACTGAGACCATGCCTGGGATACGGCTGACCAAACCTGGTGTTTCTCAGATCAGACAAGTCTTCCAGTGTCGTCACCATGGTCCGGACCGTTCTGTTTCTGGAGACAGAAAAAAAGAAATGCATTTAACAAAGAAAATATTTTTTTCTGAAATGTAAAAATATAAACTACAAATTCTAATGGTTTCTATTGCTAACAGCATTATTAACCATCAGCTGTTTATTAAGAAAAAGGCAAAATATTGCTCCACAGAAACCACTTCATGGTTTTCAAATGAATGAAAACAAGACAAAACATAACATAACAAAGCACTTTATTTTTTTTAAACCAGAGCAAGATTAACTAAAGACTGGAGTAAAATTGAACTTTATTGTTACAGTACGTCTACTAATTAATATTCATGAGCCGTTTTGATGACGTTTGTTTCCTTTCGTTACTCTGCTATGCAAAACATTTTTCTTTTACCGCGGCACATTTGATCTGAGGAAATCTGTGAATAATTCACAGAATACGGTGATAATTCGAATTCTGAGGTGATATTTTGCCTTGTTTTAGACAAATGCAATGAAGTTATTAAAAGAGAGTGAAGATGAAGGAATGAAAATAAACATAATGCACAAAATAATCTGCGCATCCCTTACCTTGTTTATGTGAGCTGGGTATACACTGGGAAGAAGTCAGCAACTGGTTTTAATCGCGTCACTGTTAGTGGGCGGAGCCAAGATAGGAAACCGAAACTTACTGCATACAGAAAGAGAAACGTAATCCTTCATTGTGCTTTTATATTGGAAGGTATCTGTGAAATACTTTTATGTGATTAAAACATTAAACTCACAATAAATAAACTCACTAACACAAAGATACAATTTATTAATAGCTGGCTAGTAGCTATGTATAGATAATATACAGTACCACCTGACAACACTTGCTTTTGTAGCTGGTGTTGCAGAAATGGGTTTATGTTTATATTAAAATGATATTATTTTACCTGTTAGTCTTTTATCTTTATTGTAAAACAGCATGAAAATTTTTCAAGAAACCTTGATTTAGGGATCCCAATTTTAGTTTTAGCATAGAGTTGCATGCGTAGAGTATCAATGTTTTTACTTTTTTTTTTGATGCTTACATTTAAAAGCCATTAAATGTTATTTATGTACTGAATCATATTCGTATAAAGAGAAGAAATAAAAATTCTGTCATCACTCACATACATGATCAGCTCCTTAAATATTTTTTGGGGGACTGGTGAAAATGAACGAGGCAGAGTGAAGTGAGGACTTTTGGCCTTGGGGTAATGGGCCTGGGCTGTGGAGCATGGATAAATAGGTTTAGATATGTCAGGATTCACAAAAAGCATACTGTGGCCATCATGACATGGGTTTTAGATTAGGCAAAAATTGAAACGGCCTCAATGCCGTCATTCTCAGCCTCGCTGGCAGTGACTTCTGTGCTCTTGGCCTCGCTGCACGTGGCCTGGCTGGCAATGATCCATTCAGCCAAGCCCACCCCTTAATTCTGTGTTTGAGCTGGGTGGTGTCTCTTTAGGGAACACTGTGAGGGGTACTGTTATACCAGCCTGTAATGGAACCCTCTCGCTAACTAGACTATGAACCCAATCTCTCATTCTACTTCCTGTTTGTAGTATATTTAAGCCATGCTCATTCATGTTTTCACATATTTTGCTGCTTAAATTGAAAGGCCAGGAACATTGGATGTGCTGATTCATAATTTAGACATAATTAATAAAGGAATGATGCTCTGAAAACAAAAAAAATCTGTCATGATTTATGTTGTTTATGTTTAACTCTCTGTTTGAAAAATGTACAGAAAATTAATCAGTAATAATTTTACTCCAAGAAAAGATCATAATGAACTGCATTATAGAATAATTATCAATGTATAACTTGTAATAGAAAATGGCACAAGTTACATATTAATGTAAAGAAAAGAAGAAAAGTTTTTTTTTTCTCAAAATGCTATAAATCTGTTGAATGAGTATATTAATGTGCATTCATCTTTGCCATGTTATATTCATTTAGTTGACTAGTGGTATAGACTGATTAAAAAATAAACATTAATGGCATTAATCAAAACACTTACTTTGTCATATTAAGAACACTGTCATTGCTGTTATACTTTGGACGTGATCGCTGAACTTTTTTGACAGCGATCAGCTGTAAAATGTTTTGGTCCTGCTCAATTTTCATTGACTTCTAGTAAAAGAATTGAAAGTTTTTCATAAGATCCCCTTTAATTAAAAAATATATGCTTAAATTTAAATACCTGTTCAAAAAAAATACAATCAACTTGTGTAAATTGTCATTCTATTTAATAGATTGTTCATGAATTGTCTTTAAATGCATTGTGATTTATTTTCAGATACATGTAAAAGTTACTAAAAGTTAGTACTGTATATATCTTTGTAATTAAGGGTTTGTAAAATTTTGCTGTTTAATACAGAGATGCCATTTTAAAATGTATATAATTACACACAACAGTGTTCACAACAACCAATAAGGTAGGAGAAGGTGGAGAAACCTCATGACATTGCTGAGAAGTTAACGTTCAATGGTAACATCGCATAAGAATACATACAGACAAATAAAGGGCAACAGGCATACTTTTTTGTTCATTAACATACTATTACAAAAAGACAAAATGGATAAAGCACAGTTTTAAGAAGGAGTAAATAAAAGATAGATTTAAAAAAAAAAAAACTTTGACATCAGGGTCATTAGTCCTTTAACAGTTTAAATAACCTTCTTCCACTTTTTAATTTTACTCTACTTAAAGGTTTACATTAAATCCAAAATTATTTTTGAAAACACAGGAAATATATATATATATATATATATATATATATATATATATATATATATATATATATATATATATATATATTTTAGTAACTGAGGGCAAGCGACAATACTGTTTACTGGCCCAAGCGTCTCTCACTCTGGGCAGATCTTTATGTTGAGCCGTGGCACTGGATTATTGAACATCAACATCAGCAGATTTTGAGGCTTCACTCTGATTGGTTGATGCTAGTGTGAAAAGTGGAACATAACTGGAGTCATTGGCCTGCAATAAAACAATCACATAAAGTGAGAGGAAACATGCAGTCAGTCAACCATTACTGTAAAAATAATGAAATTAAAACGTTTGATTTGATTGACAGATTAAAAGCTTCCGTTTTCGAGATTCGATTTTTCAAGCTTTAGTTGGTGTGTAAATTGACTGTTAGAGCATAAATAATACTTGTAAATTTATAAAGCTCAAAGTTCAATGCCAAGCGACATATTTCCTTTAACAGAATTCGCTTTTCAAAGACTACAGAGAACGGCCGGTTTGGACTACAGTCCTCTACTTCCCGGTAGAATGACATCAATAAAACAGTTTTTGACTAAACTCCGCCCACAGGAATACGTCAGTCGCCAGCTAAGCTCAAACGGCTCAAAAGACTACATTAGGACAACTCAAATTGAGTTATTTCCCCATTACTAAATTTTGAGAATCACTTTCCTCAAATTAAGGGAGTAGTTTCAACTCTTAAATTATTTGAGTTAATTCAATGAAAAACCACAAAAATACCAACTTAATTAAACTGAGATATAATTTTCCCCATTACTCAATTAGACTGAGAGAATCACTTTCCTCAAATCATTTGAGTAGTCTCAACTTATTAGGGTTTACAGTGTATACCGCCCTTAGTCACAAAACCGAGGCCAGGTTCACTGATGTTTTATTTCTCCAGCAAGGAAACATAAACAACGTAGAACTACACAATCAATAGCCGCACGGAGGTCTGAAAAGACAGCTGAGTCGTGCCCTCCCTCGTGCAGATGCTTCAGAGCCTTGGCCTGATGGACCTGCAGCAACGCCATAGCGTGAATTGCAAAAGCCGCCTCCCTGCAAGCTCGATCCACAGACACCATTAACGCGGACAACTGCTTACAGGCTCGCAATGGACAGGTTGGCCGCACCTTCCAGGACACAATTGCATCGTGGCTGCCCGCTCCACTGTTAGGACGTCGACGTAACCATCGAGAGAGGTGAGGGGTGATGGTTGAAAAGGCGGGTTCAGGAGGAGAATGGGGTTCTCCATTGGCTTCCATTTCCGGGTCGTACTCGGGCTGTGCTTCTTGGCCCGAAGGTGAGAGTGGATCTGAATCGGCCTCGGAAATAGACGGTCGCCTCTCCGATGCAGCGACAAACATAGAGTCTTCCTCCGGAGGACCGACAGATGTTTGGAGCCAACCGTCTCCATCGGCACCTCTGCTAGCTGTGGATCAGGACGCTGAGAGTCAGAAAACGGACCTGCCGATCGGTTCTGCACCTTGATCCGGAGATCGTCCTTCCTGAGCTTTCAGATGCAATCTTAGCGGTGCGTGGCAACAGAAGGGGGGATGACGTTCCTGGAGGTACGACACCCGTCTCCGCAGATCCACGAGGGTCATATTCTCGAAGGGAGAACACGAGCCCTCCACAAATGCTGCCTCCACATGCTGAATGCACAAACGCGAAAGACAGAGACCGTAAACATTCTTAGGACCTATATATTTGCCTCATCCAGAACGGCACGGACAATATGACATCTTTAAAAAGACACACTCTGCCATGACATCAGAGAATGGCTGTCTTTAAAAAGACCCAAATTCAACTCTTACTGCTTTTTCACTCTAATGCTGTGCTGAGTTGATGAAGCACACAGGGGAGTGGCAATGCACACACTCAAAATCAAGTTGAAATCAAGAGAAAAAAATGATGTGGAAATCCGCGAGCCTCCGCTGTGGTGCTGTACCCCAACCAACTTCAAGCAAACGGTGTACTTCTAAGCAGGTAGAAGAGAGCTTCTCAATAGCAGTTGATCTTCTAGGTTTTTGAAGTGAAAAAAGCTGATTTGGTATCGCACCTCTCTTTCGTTTTTACTTGCGCGGCAGGGTGGAGCCAGCAGATGCAAATGCCTGCATGCCAAGTTCATTGCCGTTTTAGTAGTTTCTCCGACTGAAGTGAACTATAAATAACTGTCTGGTTTTTACAACTTTCATTCAGGAGCAAAAATCTGCCTTTAAATTTGAGCCCTAAGTAGAAGGCAAATATTTTGTGTTAAAGGTCCTCTAAGCGAATCTGTGTGACGTCACTTCTTGTTGACTTTCGAAGTGTTGTCAAACAAAACTCCTTTCCTCCCCCTCCCTTCCATGCTTTCTGAAAGAGTTATAAACGCCCAACCCCCACTCCGAAATCCTTTCTTGTCGTTTATTGGCTGGAACACTTTGTTATGTTTCGTGGTGGTAGGTTTGACCACTTTGTTTTTGTTGCAGTTTGTAAAGCCTGGGCTGTCTACAGAGACCGCGTTTTTTACAGTGGGGACAGGCAGCTAGCAGATAGTGAGAAGATGTTTACTGTATGAAACAAAAAATGTTTTATGGCCTTAAATGCATGCATTCGCTTAGAGTGCCTTTAAAGCATACAAGTCTTCATAGTCGAGGTACTCTTTAAGTCTGTTATTGATGTTTGCAGTGCAGTTTTTGATGTAATAGTAATTTTTGTCAATAACGGCTCATTAGATCTTGCACTCTGTCGGCCAATCACAACGCACTGGGTCAGCTGACCAATCAGAGAACACTATGCAGTGCGCACTTTAGAATAATGAGTTTTATAATATTCAATGCGTTTTAGAAAGACTGGGCAGAGAGGAGCTGCAATGATGTACATGATGTGCATAAACAAAGAGTACATTTATATCTTAAACCATGTTAAACTTTTATACACAAACAAATACACAAAATGTTTTTAATCATCATATGACAACTTTAAAGATGCAGTGTGTAAATTTTAGCAGCATCTAGTGGTAAGGTTGCGAATTGCAACCAATGGCTCAGTCCACTGCTCACGTCTTGCTTTTGAAATGCATAGAGAAGCTACGGTAGCCAACACCGGAAAAACATGTTATCGTTGGAGACAACTCAGTAAAAAAGTTTGTCCGTTAAGGGCTTCTGTAGAAACATGGCGTCACAAAATGGCGACTTCCACGTAAGGGGACCCTCTTTGTATGTAGATAAGAACGTCTCATTCTAAGGTAATAAAAACATAACGGTTCATTTTAAAAAGGTCTTTATACACCCCTGATAATATAGTTTTGTATATTATTTTGCATTTCTGTCAAGAGATCCTTCTAAACATTACACACTGCACCTTTAAACAAACAAACCAACACAATAAAACTCTTGTGTGTCTTTGTTGACTTACCTGATTTTGCCAGTCTCGTCTTTTCTTCCTGAAGAAAAAGACAAATTTGTTCATTTTTGTGAAAAAAAACTGTTGACGCTTTTGAGCAGACCTTTAACATTGAGGAACAGCTCTATATGTGAGTAGTTTCATTCATATTCTGTACATACTGCATAGAAACTCTTACAATTGTGATATTTATTAAAATTGTAGTTTTTATTATAGCAATTACTTAATATTTACTCACCATATAAACAAAATTATGAAGATGACAATGATGAAGAACAAACCAACACATCCTGCCACAATCCCATAATACAGAGCAGAACCCTGAACCCCTGAAACAAGATAAATATGAAGATGACTTTATACAGTAAGAGAAGACAGCTGTAATGTATCTGTAATGTAACTTTATTTGTTTTTATTTGATTTCCCACAAATTAAACAAATGCATAAACACAAATTAAAAAATGATAATTCGGATCAATAAGGTTTTGTATAATATAAAAAACTACATCTGTACTGTTGCAAAGTTGAGTCTAATATTTACTGACCAAGATGAAACCCAAACAAAGCAAACACAATCATTTTACACATCATTACAATAGTATTAACCCATGGGTCACCCATTCGACCAATGTTAATTGATGCTAAGAGAAGGGTTCTTGGGTTCTTCAGGTTAATAATAAATGTCTAAACAACATTTAATGTCATACACTTGGTAAACTGACCCTAACTGTGAACAATACTGAATTAAGACAATGTAAATTGTTTCATATTTGTTTGTGTATGTTAATGAATCAGTGAGTACTTACACTCAACCTTAAGATAAACATCAGGAGAGGACAGAAGTTGTTCCGATCCTCTTACAGCATCACATCTATAAACTCCTGAATCATCACGACTGACTGACTGCACGTGAAGTTGATTCAATGTAATTCTTCCTTTAGTGAATCTCTGTGTGTTTCTGTACCAGATGAATGTTGTTTCTTCAGGCAGACTGCAGGTGGTTTTACATGTAAGAGTCACTGAATCTCCCTCTTTCACTATCTGCTTTGTCTCCACCTGCAGGTCTGACAGCAGAACAACAACAACAAACTCTCTGTTAGTCCATCATACTGAACTGAAATCCACTAATCAATAATCAGAGTTAGCCTGTATCATATATTATACAACAGTTCTTTTTGGTTCTTCTGACCCTTGTGATATTCTACTAGTATTATCACAAAAACCGATTCACCGTTTGTATCATTCCACCACCTCCTGGTCATTTCAGAATTAGTGAGGGAGGCTTCTTCAAACACTTGAGCCATACACTCACATATCTGTGACTGAAAATGCTGCCACCAGAGCAGTTGGTTACACATCCACAGGCACAAACGCTGTTTTTCTCAATCAGTCCTCTAGCTCAGTGGTTTCCAATCCTGTTCCTGGGGACCCACTGCTCTGCATATTTTGTATGTCTCTCTAACCTGACACACTTAGGCCCTGTCCCAAATGGCACACTCCGTACTTGTGGTCCTCCTCAGAGTCCACACTTTGATGACATCATAGAGTGCAGACTTTAGAGACCCTTGATGCGAGTCCACGTGGGTGCACCGGAGTTGTATTTTTGGACAGACTTGAGCATCACGCAGGAAATAGGAAGAGAAGTTGCCTGTCAGTGTGAACTCCTCCCTTCCGTCGTCTGATTTGTCTGAATGCTCTTTCGCAAGGACTTCTGGGTTGGTATAGTGCACGAAGCCTGCTGCAGTGTGGGCTTCACCAAAGACCGCATCAAGGGTTCAAAGGGGGCGCTGATGAGCATACTTCGGAGCGTAAAAATGACAGATGGGAGACCTGCGCAATTTACGGCCACAAGACCGAAAGTCCACATGAAGTGCGCCATTTGGAACAGGGCCCCAGCTTAGTTCATGGACCTCTCACCTAATGAGCTGATGATCAGAGTCAGGTGTGTTAGATAAGGAATACCTACAAAAATGTCCAGAGCAGTGGGTCCCCAGGAACAGGATTGAGAACAACTGCTCTAGCTTGTGATTCAGTCTGTGAATCTCAGTCGGAAGTGATTATCCCTATGCCCTAAACCAGTGGTCACCAATCCTGGTCCTGGAGGGCCGGCGTCTCTGTAGAGTTTAGCTCCAACCCTAATCAAACACACCTGAAGTAGCTAATCAAGGTGTCTCAGGTGTGTTTGATTAGGGTTGGAGCTAAACTCTGCAGAAACACTGGCCCTCCAGGACCAGAATTGGTGAAGACTGCCCTAAACCCTCTGAAGTAGCTCTTGGAAAATCATTTTACTCTTTATCTGAAGCATCTGTGTAGATGTATCCCCTTCCCAAAGTCCCCTTAAAAAGACGCAAAAACACAGTTTGGAACTGGTAAGGTAAGGACACTGGCTCACTATACATTGGGAAACTTGATGACTTATAAATTGTGCATACCAAAACTTTTAAACATGGCTGAAAACGCCTGGAGGACGGCGAATGCCAGCTTTCTTCAGCTGATTGCTGTGGTAAAGTCCCGCCCCTTCTCCACTGTGATTGGACGGCTGTGTGAGAACTGACATTGACGAGCGGAGCTTTTCACCCAAGCCGATGGCTTTTTTGAAAAACGCTGAGCTTCCATTGGAAACAATTGAAAACGTGCGCCGGCTGCCGGTGTAAGGGGGCGTGCACACCAAAGCTTTTTGTTGTGTTTTACCAAAGTAAATGTCTGTTTCCAAGATGTTAAATAATTATGTTTTTATTTGGCCTCATAATTAAAGGGCGCCACCTCCACCACCATCTTAGCGTCTCTTTGGTCTACCAGCTGACGTAACACAACACATGCAACAGTGTCCACAACAACTAACAAGGTAGGAGAAACCCATAGACCAGTGGTTACCAATCCTGGTCCTGGAGGGCCGGTGTCTCTGCAAAGTTTAGCTCCAACCCTATTCAAACACACATGTTAATTAAGGTGCTTCAGGTGTGTTTAATTAGGGTTGGAGCTATACGCTATCTAATAAATAATAATGAGACACTGATGCATTATGATGTGCTACAGTGCTTTGCCACCACAAAGCCTGTGACGTTGACATGATATGGAGTTTAAACGGGAAGAAAATATCCCAAAAAAGCTCAAAATGAACTAGTTTTCTCCTAATGTTCAAATTAACAGATGCTAGCATTGTCTTTTATGATGTGCAACACAACTAACTCTGTAATCATCTAAAAAAGTGTTGGTTAGTGTTTCATGACGCTTTAAAGACACTCCGGCCTCATACCTCTGGCCTAATAACAGCTGTGATGATATAGAGCTATACCACACTACTCAAGCGATATTGCATAAATATTTCATGTATTTCCTCTGTGTGTAAATGTGATTCAGTGGTTTATTTCATTACCTGTGACATCAAGCCGAACTCCAGGAATTCCTGACCATTTCCCACCTACTCTGTCTGTTATAAATCTGCAGTAGTAGATGCGTTTATCAGTTTCTGTCACATCTGTCAAAGTGATGCTGTGAGTGTCTTGATCTTTACTTTGACACTGAACTCCTCTTCTGTTTTCTGGGTCCAAACACAGGTCAGGTGGTTCTCCACCAGGTACAAATGCAACTTTTGTCCAGAAGGCTTTATTCACCACATGGTGAGATGGATATTTTAAAGTACTGGTTATTCTCACTGTTGATCCTCTTAATGCACAAACATATGAAGGGCTGTAATTCACTTCCCAATCCTGCTGACTCATCACTGAAATACAGAAAACAGAAATATGGCATCAGAAATTTACCAAATTTTACTAATTCTTAAAAGTGAAATCTAGAATGAGTACAAGAGTTTGTCAAGAATTTAAAATTTTCATTAATAAATTAGTGTGTACTTACACTCAACCTTAAGATAAACATCAGGAGAGGACAGAAGACGTTCAGATCCTCTTACAGCATCACATCTATAAACTCCTGAATCATCACGACTGACTGACTGCACGTGAAGTTGATTCAATGTAATTCTTCCTTTAGTGAATCTCTCTGTGTTTCTGTACCAGATGAATGTTGTTTCTTCAGGCAGACTGCAGGTGGTTTTACATGTAAGAGTCACTGAATCTCCCTCTTGCACTCTCTGCTTTGTCTCCACCTGCAGGTCTGACAGCAGAACAACAACAACAAACTCTCTGTTAGTCCATCATCTTACTGAAATCTAGCCTGGTCCAACCAGACTCTCGTACATTCATTTAATTTGTACATAGAGTCTGGCCACGCTCCATTGCAAAGCATTACGTCCGTTAAGGAGGGTCCTCTGTTGAAGTTTAGATCATTCTGAATCTGCCATAACCAATCGCTAACGTTTAGTTGTGACGTATGTCACTCAGTCTGGTGCACGACCTCAACGTCATCGTTCTTAGCCACCCCCCTCTGTTAGCTGATTGGACCTGCAGATTTTTGCCGGAGAAAACAAAACAGTCCCACACGTACTGAAGCTAAATGAAAATTAAGCGGAAGCATGTAGGAGGGCAGAGCCAGGCTAACTGAAATCCACTAATTCAGTTTTTCTCAACCACTGTGCTTTGACCACTTGGTTGGTGTACCGTGGAAAAGGGTTTGAAACAGCGATCGAAGCTAGCTACCACCAGGTTCCTGAGTTGGTTACAGCTGCGTGTGTCACAGTCATCAATTCCAGCCAGGATATCATTCAAAACATGATCAATTTTCACATTAAATGCGAATACTAGGTTAAATACAGTATAATATTCCAGTTTAAAGAGTCATTTAAGCATTGCAATACAGGTTGGTGCAGATCTGTTAATGCTTATTGTGAAAGTGGTGTGGCGTATGAATTTTTTACTTCTCAAAACTGTGCCGTGGCAGAAAAAAGGTTGGGAATTTGAATTCCATTATATTTGTACACACACACACACTTATATTCAGTCAAATTTCTGTTGCATTTTGTAAAAACGTTTCAAAATGCATCAAAAACTACAAAAAAACTACTATTTGAAATAATATTTATTTTTAATGTCCTTTCTATTGTTTATATATACATACATTCACAAAATGTATCACTAAAGTAGTGATTTGAGCAGCTGGTCACATCCAGTGAAATGAATGGGTACCAAAATCTGTAATTGTTAAAAGTAATTAATGAATCTGATTTGTATTATAAACAATAAGATTTTATCTTTTGGAGTCAGATAAAACTACCTAAATTACGTAATGTCAAACTAAGTAGACTTCATCAGTAAGCACCGGAAAAGACCGAACACGCAAGAATCCTTCGCTATGCTGGTTGGTTTCGGCTATTGGGCCAACGGATGCTTATATTCTTCCCTTATGATCACAATACTTCCATTTGTTTTTCCTACTTTGGAAGTCAATGGTTACCATCAGCTGCTTGCTTACCATCATTTATCAAAATATTTTCTTTTGTGTTCATCAGAATAAAAAAAAATATTTTAGTAATATTCAGTGCATTATTTTATTACCTGTGACATCAAGCTGAACTCCAGGAACTCCTGACCATTTTCCACCTACTCTGTCTGTTATAAATTTGCAGTAGTAGATGCGTTTATCCACTTCTTTCACATCTGTCAAAGTGATGCTGTGAGTGTCGTTATTTTCACTGTGACACTGAACTCCACTTCTGTCTTCTGGGTCCAAACACAGGTCAGGTGGTTCTTCATCAGGTACATATGCAACTTTTGTCCAGAAGGTTTTATTGACCACATGGTCAGATGGATATTTTAAAGTACAGTTTATTCTCACTTTTGAGCCTCTTAATGCACAAACATATGAAGGGCTGTAATTCACTTCCATATCCTGCTGACTAACCACTGAAATACAGAATACAGAAATATGGCATCAGAAATTTACCAAATTGTACTAATTCTTAAAAGTGAAATCTAGAATGAATGAGTACAAGAGTTTGTCAAGAATTTAAAATTTTCATTAATAAATTAGTGTGTACTTACACTCAACCTTAAGATAAACATCAGGAGAGGACAGAAGACGTTCAGATCCTCTTACAGCATCACATCTATAAACTCCTGAATCATCACGACTGACTGACTGCAGGTGAAGTTGATTCAATGTAATTCTTCCTTTAGTGAATCTCTGTGTGTTTCTGTACCAGATGAATGTTGTTTCTTCTGGCAGACTGCAGGTGGTTTTACATGTAAGAGTCACTGAATCTCCCTCTTTCACTCTCTGCTTTGTCTCCACCTGCAGGTCTGACAGCACAACAACAACAACAAACTCTCTGTTAGTCCATCATCATACTGACCTGAAATCCACTAATTAATGTCATTACAGAATAAAGTACAGTGAGGAAAATCAGTATTTGAACACCCTGCTATTTTGCAAGTTCTCTCATTTAGAAATCATGGAGGGGCCTGCAATTGTCATTGTAGGTGCATGTCCACTGTGAGAGACATAATCTAAAAATAAATCCAGAAATTACAATGTATGATTTGTTTTACTGTTTATTTGTATGATACAGCTGCAAATAATATTTGAACACCTGAGAAAGTCAAATGTTAATATTTGGTACAGTAGCCTTTGTTTGCAATTACAAATGTCAAATGTTTCCTGTAGTTTTTCACCAGGTTTGCACACACTGCAGGAGGGATTTTGGCCCACTCCCTCACACAGATCTTCTCTAGATCAGTCAGGTTTCTGGCCTGTTCTGAGAAACACGGAGTTTGAGCTCCCTCCAAAGATTCTCTATTGGGTTTAGGTCTGGAGACTGGCTAGGCCACGCCAGAACCTTGATATGCTTCTTACAGAGTCACTCCTTGGTTATCCTGGCTGTGTGCTTCGGGAAATTGCCGTGATGGAAGACCCAGCCTCGACCCATCTTCAATGCTCTAACTGAGGGAAGGAGGTTGTTCCCCATCATCCTCTCCTTAATACAGTGCAGTCGTCCTGTCCCATGTGCAGAAAAACACCCACAAACCTACCAAAGTAGTGAATGCTACCACCCCCATGCTTCACAGTAGGGATGGTGGTCTTGGGATTGTACTCATCATTCTTCTTCCTCCAAACACGTTTAGTGGAATTATGACCAAAAAGTTCTATTTTAGTCTCATCTGACCACATGACTTTCTCCCATGAGTCCTCTGGATCATCCAAATGGTCATTGGCAAACTTACGACAGGCCTGGACATGTGCTGGTTTAAGCAGGGGAACCTTCCGTGCCATGCATGAAGTCTTATTGTATTACCAACAGTAACCTTGGAAACGGGGGTTCCAGCTCTTTTCAGGTCATTGACCAGCTCCTCCCGTGTAGTTCTGGGCTGATTTCTCACCTTTCTTAGGATCATTGAGACCCCACGTGATGAGATCTTGCATGGAGCACCAGTCCGAGGTAGATTGAAAGTCATGTTTAGCTTCTTCCATTTTCCAATGATTGCTCCAACAGTGGACCTTTTTTCACAAAGCTACTTGGCAAATTCCCTGTAGCCCTTTCCAGCCTTGTGAAGGTGTACAATTTTGTCTCTAGTGTCTTTGAACAGCTTTTTGGTCTTGGCCATGTTAGTAATTGGATTCTTACTGATTGTATGGGGTGGACAGGTGTCTTTATGCAGCTAACAACCTCAAACAGGTGCATCTAATTTAGGATAATAAATGAAGTGGAGGTGGACATTTTAAAGGCAGACTAACAGGTTACCCAAAAATTAAAAGTATGTTATAATTTTCTCATCCTCATGTTGGTCTAAATCTGAATGATTTTTTATTCTGATGAACACAAAAGAAAATATTTTGATAAATGATGGTAAGCAAGCAGTTAATGGTACCCGTTGAATTCAATCATATTTGTTTTTCCTACTGCAAGGGAAGAATATAAGCATCCGTTGGCCTAATAGGGAAAACCAATCGATCACAATCGAACCAGGCTTAGTCGGCGCTAGAGGTTAGACTATATGCTCAGAAGGCCGAACTATGCTTGCTCATTTCTAAGCATACTTTATTTAGTCCCCTTATGGTGCAACTTAATTATTACAATAATTATTTCTATCCAGAGGTTCATGACCACTATCATAAAGCAAACTGACCATCTTCTCCAATGATAGCTTTACAGTATATAATTGTGGCTTAATTTCCTATGCATCTTAGATAGAATAATATTGAAATAAACAGAGATTGAGGCTCATCTGATTTAGGGCAGTCAGACCACATTTATATCTTACTCTAAACAGGAAATATACTATTAGCCTCCACGCATCTAATTTAACTTAAACTAACGTCAAGTGCTAGTCAGATCTCCAAAATCCTCCACTGATGTACCACTATGCGCCATCTAATCCAGTATTTTAGTCGGTTATAGCCTGATTTGAGTAATTGTCATTGGCTATATATGCCACTGCTGTAATGGTTCAGCAGTAAATCCCAGCATCCCAGGTTCACTCCCTAGGTGCCATCAACTTACTTGAAGACCCAGGCAGAGTCTTTTCTCTTCACCCAAAGCCATTGGCTTCCCTTTTCCGCAGCCGCGGAAAGGCCTTTGATTGCCTGCCGGTGGGCCTTTCCTCGCACTCTCATCTCCCAGAGTAGCCTGGATGTTGAGGTGGCTATGAACCCTCTGCAACCTACTTCCACTGGGCGTACCTTCACATTCCAGCTTTGTTGTTGCGCATCGGTTGCAAGTTCAGCGTACCTCAGCTTTTTCTGTTCATAGGCCTCCTCCACTGCACCCTCCCAGGGCACCGTGAGCTCGATGATGTAGACAAGCTTGAGCGAGGTTGACCACAGAACAAGGTCTGGTCGCAGGTTGGTGGCTGCAATTTCAGCTGGGAAGCAGAGTTTCTTGTTCAAGTCTGCCCACAGCTTCCAGTCCCGTGCTCTGCCCAGCTGACCAGAGTCTGATCTTATGGTGGTGAGGTTGGCTTGACCCTCACCCTCCTGAACAAATGGTGTTGGTTGTCACTGGGATGATGGGGGAGGAAGGGCATTCACACTTGTCTGTCAACTATCCAAAACTGCAGCAAGACACTTCAGCACCTGGTTGTGCTGCCAGGTGCTTGGGTGAGGCTGATCTTGCATTCCACTAAGATGTGCTTCAGAGTTGCTAGACTTTGGCAAAGAGGGCACACGGGGTCCTCGGCATACCATTGGCTTAGGTTTGCGGGAGAAGGCAGGACATTGTAGGCAGCCCTGACAGTAAAGCTTGCCCGGAATGCCACCCATAGTTCCTTCCAGGAGATCCTCCTCTTCTCTTCTCCACTCCTTCCCATGCCATCCACTGCCCTTGCTTTGCCTGTGCCACAGCTTGGGCGCACCTTCTTGCTTCCTCCTCTCAACGCACCTCCTAGACCACCATCTTGCGTCTCTGAGATGGAAAGGCCTTGCTCCATAATGGTGTACTGGCCCCAAATCCAAGACCACTCCTCCCATCCTGTACTCGGCCTACAATGTCCTTGTGTCTGAGTGCTGTCTTTGCCTGCTCAGTTGCAGCCAACGGGGTCCACTTCCTTCCAGTGGCCAAGATGGGGGCAGCTTGGGCTACAAATGGATCGCTTAAATCCAGTAGCATCATCACCAATCTGACTTTGGCACACTTGTACTCCTCGACCAGACTGGTAATGGGCATGTGTACTGCTAAGGCTCCTGGGAAGGCCAAGCCACTTCCTTACATATAAGTTGTGAGGTCGTCCATGTAGGCTCTGACTAGCATCAGCCTCAGCCCAGGTCTTATTCCCTGTTTGCCAACTGTCCATCTAGAGGCCCGAATGGTGACCTCCATTCCCAGGGTGAATGCCAGTGGGGAGATGGTGCAGCCGGCCATGATTCCCACTTCCAGGTGTTGCCACGCTGTTGTGTACTCTGCTGTTGTCAGACAGAGTTGGATGTCCTTGAAATAGGCCTTGACAAGGGCTGTAAGAGCTGCTGGGACTCTACAGTAGTCAAAGGCTGTCCACAGGAGGTTGTGAGGGACTGAGCCAAAGGCATTTGCGAGATCCAGGAACACCACGTGAAGATCTGTTCCCTCCTTTTTGGCGACCTGGATCTGATGCCACATGACACTAGCGTGTTCTACACAATCGGAGAAGCCTGGGATGCCTGCTTTCTGGATTGACGTTTCAATCAAGTTGCCAAGTGTCAATTCAAAAGCCAATTCACATATCAATTCAAATGTAAAACATAACAAAATCCTGAAACAGTTGTAATCAAATGAAAGCATTGCATAGCTGGCGACAGGACCAAGACCTGTCTAAAGATTCTTCAAAGTAAAATAAAATATATCGAAAGACACAACATCATGGGGTTCATTTCTAAATAATGAAAATCCTACTTGAACCATGTACAAACTTTTCTTAAATATACAGAGATAACAAACCATATAGAAATTTGGTACTGATTGGTTGTTGTAAACTCAGGGCTGTCCTTAATTTGCATACATTGGGTGATTGGTTTATGTCTAAGATGGGAGTAGTCTATCAACATTGAGTGTAGTTTGCCTAATGTGTTGTTACACTTTAACATTGAATTCTGTTGTCATATGAATGAGGCTATTGTACCACTTGCATTGAGACATTTCATTTGATACCAAACAAGACCAGATTCAGGTTCTTTGTGCATGTAGAATGTAGCATTTCATATACAGTTTGTAAGTGAGATTTAAGGAGCTGACTGTCTAGATGTGTGATGTTTGAAAACCAAATGTGGGATCGGTCGGAAGTCCACTGTGATCCATAGAGAGTTTTTTTCCCAGGCACCCACTGTGCACCCATGCTGTATTCTTTGGGGAAGGACTATCTTTATTCAGGAAATTAGCCTTACACTACTATGGAAGTCAATGGTTACAATCAGCTGTGCTTCCCATCATTTATCAAATTATCTTCTGTTGTGTTCATCAGAAAAAAGAAATACAGGTTAAGAACAACATAAGGATGAAAAATGACTGAAGTTTAATTTTGGGTAAACTATCCCTTCAATATGATTTAGTGGTTTATTTCATTACCTGTGACATCAAGCTGAACTCCAGGAACTCCTGACCATTTTCCACCTACTTTGTCTGTTATAAATCTGCAGTAGTAGATGTGTTTATCAGCTTCTGTCACATCTGTCAAAGTGATGCTGTGAGTGTCTTGATCTTTACTTTGACACTGAACTCCTCTTCTGTTTTCTGGGTCCAAACACAGGTCAGGTGGTTCTGCGCCAGGTACAAATGCAACTTTTGTCCAGAAGGCTTTATTCACCACATGGTCAGATGGATATTTTAAAGTACAGGTTATTCTCACTGTTGATCCTCTTAATGCACAAACATATGAAGGGCTGTAATTCACTTCCCAATCCTGCTGACTAACCACTGAAATACAGAATACAGAAATATGGCATCAGAAATTTTGCCAAATTTTACTAATTCTTAAAAGTGAAATCTACAATGAATACAAGAGTTTGAATTTTTCCATTAATAAATTAGTGTGTACTTACACTCAACCCAAAGATAAACATCAGGAGAGTACAGAAGATGTGAATATCCTCTTACAGCAGCAGCACATCTATAATCTCCTGAATCATCACGACTGACTGACTGCAGGTAAAGTTGATTAAAAGTATTTGTTCCTTTAGTGAATCTCTGTGTGTTTCTGTACCAGATGAATGTTGTTTCTTCAGGCAGACTGCAGGTGGTTTTACATGTAAGAATAACCGAATCTCCCACTTTGACTCTCTGATTTGTCTCCACCTGCAGGTCTGACCGCAGAACAACAACAAACTGTTAGTCAATTATCATACTAAATCCTCTAATCCAGGGGTACCCAAACTCGGTCCTTGAGAGCAAGTGTCCTGCAGAGTTAAGCTCCAACTTGCCTTAGCACACCTGCCTGGAAGTTTCTAGTATCACTGTAAAACCAAAAAGTTCAACTCAAACCATTTGAGGAAACCGATTGCCTTAAACCATTTAAGTTTTAAAATGCATATATTTGAGTAATGTGAACTGTGTAGTTTGCCTAATGTGCTTTTACACTTTGTTGTGTACTCTTGGCTACGTGATTCAGTTCACCCAGCTCCCCCCAAATTTGTGAGCTTTACTATGGTAAAAAGACCCCAACATGCATGTACTACATGCAGAGATTGCTGTACTACTGGCGAAGGAAGCAATCGAGCCAGTCCCTCCAGCCGAGATGAGGTCAGGGTTTTACAGCCCTTATTTCATTGTACCCAAGAAAATCTAAGATCTGCGTGTACTGAATTGAGCACTTCACAGAATGCCGTTCAAAATGTTAATGCAAAGGAGCATATTTCAATGCATCCTCCCTCAAGATTGTTTCGCAGCCATCGACCTGAAGGAAGTATACTTTCATGTCTCGATACTTTCCCGACACAGGCCGTTTCTCCGCTTTGCGTTTGAGGGGCGGGTATGTCACCATTCAGGCTTTCTCTCTCTCCGTGTCTTCGAGAAAGTCCCGGAGGGGCTTTGAAACCCCTGAGAGAGAGAGTGGTGTGCGCATTCTAGCGTATCTAGATGACTGGCTCATAATAACTCAGCTTCGTCAGACGCTCTGAGAGCACATAGATCATTTGCTCAAACACCTAGCTTGTTTACAGGTCATCTGGGAGAAGAGCAAACTTTGCCCCATGCAGAGGATCTCTTTTGGTCAAATGCACGGCACAGTTGATGGAAGCGCGTGCACAGTCAATACTGACTTGCTTGAATACGTTCAAATGCAAGACTGTGGCTCCACTGAAACAATTTCAGAGGCTTCTGGGGCATATGGCAGCAGCAGCTGTGACACTGCTCAGACTGTTCCATATGAGACTGCTTCAGCTTTGGCTTCACAACCGAGTCCCGAGGAAAGCGTGGCACCATGTAACGATCACACCAGCATGTTGTCTCACTTTCACCCCATGGTCAGACCCATCGTTTCTCAGGTCAGGTGTTCATCTCCTCTTATGGAGTCAGAAGAATCTGAGCTCTCTTCGTGCCATTCACATCCCGGGTCGCTCAATACAGCGGCAGACGCGCTGTCACTGTCACAGTCACAGATATGTGAGTGTATGGCTTAAGTGTTTAAAGAAGCCTCCCTGACTTATTCTAAACTGACCAGTAGGTGGTGGAATGATACAAACGGTGAAGCGGTTACTGTTATGATATAAGAAGAATATTGTATAGCTAGAAAAGGCTCTTAGCCAATCAGATTCCAGAACCAGAAAGAACTGTTGTATAAAATATATTATACAACAGTTATTTCTGGTTTTACCATAACAGTAACCGCTTCACTGTTTGTATCATTCCACCACTTACTGGTCATTTTAGAATTAGTGAGTGAGGCTTCTTTAAACACGTGAGTAATACGCTCACGTGACATATCTCTGACTGGAAAAACTGCTAACAGAGTGGATGGTCTCACACACTTCCAATCGGAAGTGATTATCCCTAAGCCAGTCAAAGATCAGCTCTCTGGATGTAAACTTTTGGGGATGTACCACAATAATGTCACATCGTGTGGACGATTAACATACACTTGCCGAATAAAGCACTGAAAACAATCATTTTCTCTGGAGCAATCTGTTAACGCATCTCTTCTCCCAATAAAAGGATGCAAAAACCCCTTTTGGAACTGCAGGTAAGGATACTTGCTCTTACATTGGGACACTTGATAATTAATTTTTACGTGACTATTTAAACACGTTGTGAGCAGTGGAGGCTGGTACTACAGTAAAAATGTTTTGGGGGCCCAAACAAACTCAAAATCAAACTTTTACTGTAGTAATGCAGGACTGAAAATAGCGTTTATTAGGTGATGAATAATCATTACTGCTTAGCTCAAATTCTGAAAATGTTACAGTTGAAGTCAACTGTTAAAGCATGAAATAAATGTACTATGAATCTATACAATTGAGAATAATGTGGTTTATTATCAGTAATGAACTAATCAAGGTAATCATTCACACACACACACACACACACACCACACCACACACACACCCCACACACACACACCCCACACACACCACACACAAGGTTGTGACATGATTTCTAATCGACGAGCATACATGTCAAAACGTGTTTATTTATTTGTGAAGAGAACAGATAAACAGAAACTGTCCATCACTTTACATGTTCAACATCACATGAAGCAGATGAATTAATGTTTTTTAATTAATTAATTGGTATAATTCATTACCTGTGACATCAAGCTGAACTCCAGGAACTCCTGACCATTTTCTACCTATTTTGTCTGTTATAAATCTGCAGTAGTAGATGCGTTTATCAGTTTCTGTCACATCTGTCAAAGTGATGCTGTGAGTGTCTTGATTTTTTCTTCGACACTGAACTCTTCTTCTGTTTTCTGGGTCCAAACACAGGTCAGGTGGTTCTTCATCAGGTACATATGCAACTTTTGTCCAGAAGGTTTTATCAATCACATGGTCAGATGGATATTTTAAAGTACAGGTTATTCTCACTGTTGAGCCTCGCAATGCACAAACATATGAAGGGCTGTAATTCACTTCCCAATCCTCCTGCTGACCATCAACATCTGAAACAAAGATGAGGAAACATTGGAAAACAAAATCAATCAATAAATCAATGTGTATGCAAGTCCAGTCAAATCATCTTTAAAAATATCATTCAAACACTCATAGAGTTTATGTTTTGTGATAAGAAACAAGGTGTGAAGTGATTCATGAGGTCTTTATAAAGAAATGAAGACATGAAGTGTATAAAGTGAGTCTGAAAGTGTTAAGAGTGAAGTGTGATCTACACTTACCAGCAGTCATGAGCAGAAACATCAGAGATATTCTGAAACACATCTCCATATCAAACCTCTATAAAACATACAGTTACAGTCATAAGATCAACATATACGTCACGGCCGGGGCGGACCCAAGATGACTAAAGGGTCACGCCCCTCTCTAGTTCCCACCTCGAGGAGGTTCCCAAGACCACCCCAATCACCAGACAGACATATAAATTCCATAAACTAGATTTTTATTAAATAATTAAGACATAAGGGGGAACGGGGAAGGGCAGTTTAAAACAATCTTCATCTTCTCGCCTCCAGGGCACATGTCGGGGCAGAGGTAGGAGGTTTCTCACTACTGACACTGCTTGGTCCTCTTCGAGGCGTTGCTGTAAGCACAGGTAAGTGATATACTGCACAGGTAGATTACTCAACTACTGGACCTTTAATATACTCCAAAGCATCCGTGGAGACAGAGGTAAAGGGTTTCTCACTACTGACACTGCTTGGTCCTCTTCGAGGCGTTGCTGTAAACACAGGTAAGTGATATACTGCACAGGTAGGTTACTCACACTACTGGACCTTTAATATACTCCAAAGCATCCGTGGAGACAGAGGTAAAGGGTTTCTCACTACTGACACTGCTTGGTCCTCTTCGAGGCGTTGCTGTAAACACAGGTAAGTGATATACTGCACAGGTAGGTTACTCACACTACTGGACCTTTAATATACTCCAAAGCATCCGTGGAGACAGAGGTAATGGGTTCTCACTACTGACACTGTTTGATCCTCTTCGAGGCGTTACTGCAAACACAGGTAATGGTTGGGTTCTCTCCTCTGGTTCGGGCCTCAACGTGCTATTTCTTCGCACACTCTGCACGGGGCCCGGGCGGCTTCAGTTACTGTCAATACAGCACACACACAGCAAGCTTAGTGAAACACACGGTAAAAGTCACTCACCACAGCACTCTGCACACGCACTCCACGTGAAGTTTAAGGCTTGGCCGCCTAGGTCTTGGCTGCTCGAGAGGCGGGTTGGGCGTTGTACACGCCAGAGAAAGAGAAAAGATTTCACAGGTAAATATATTCCACAACGCCCCTCTATGTCTCCTAGTTACCTCTTCGGCTCACCTACGCATTCAATCTCCGCAGGGCCAGTAACGCTTGGTTGTCCAACCGATTTCCCAATATACATCCAACAGCGTCGTGTTTGTTTCTCCACATCCAAATCACTCGATAACTTCCTCGCTCCAACGTCTTCAACCTCTCGTCTTCCCTGAGGGATAAATGTGAGTCAACCCAGCCGATCTCCACCGTAGCAACGAGCACAAGCAACGTATGCACAAAGTGCCATCACAACACGCTCCGGTGTAGTGCTCCTTCGTTTTCCACCGCTCCGTCCTTCTCGCTTTTCTGGGCCGCCGCACTCTTTCCTCGCGCTATAAGCGTTTCCGTGGATCAACGGCGCCCTCCAGCTCCTCTAAGGACGGAGCGTGTGAACAGGTCTGCCCTAGGCAGTAAAAGGAGCTCGTGCCCGAAACAATTCTCCCTTCGTGCATCTTTTGGCCTTTTTTATATGTCTTGCCTTTTCCCTCTCTTCCAATCATGGATTGCCAGCTTCATTCGCCACACCTGTTGCTCGTTTCCTCATAATCTATGTTGCTAGGGAGACTAAGAAGTGAAAGGTGCTTTAAAAATCGGGCCCGGGCGGGAACCTTTCTCCGCCACTTTTGGTTCCGCCCCATCATAGTCACCCGGTGACATATACACACCATGACATCATCACAAACATTCATTTCTTCATCATTTGATTTAATGAGAGATGATTATAGTTTCAGTATAATTCACTGCTCATTCACAGGCTGTGTATTGAAGATGTTTTTCATCTTAGAGCTTCAACAACTAGTAATAATCACAAAAACATTTACTGAGTTTATGGAGTTAAAAACTTTTCTTCTTTTTTATAAATGTTTACTCTGTCTCTTTACATCTACAATGTAAATTCCGGATAGTCAAATTTAACTTTTAAATGTTAAAATGGCTTGCAATAGACGTGGTGATTTGATACTCTAATGGTAATGAAATTACCTCCCTTAGGATGTAACAGTTACGTTGCCAGCTGGTAAGTCATGAAATTACCAAAAATGTCCAATAAATTACGTAACTAGTGAGTCGTGTGTTAGCTGGGAAAGAGAGAGGGAGAACTTTTAGCCTACATTAACACCAAAAATATTTTAGATGAGAATAAAGGTCTTAGACAGCAGTGCCCATGCAGGAAAACTGGATAAAAGATGAGAAACGTGTAAAGGATACAAGTATGTATATTGCCATGCCACTCATCTCATTACAATGTTTTCTGGATACAATTAATTGTATATGTGCGTATTTTATGCCTAGAATATATTTATACACTCACCTAAAGGATTATTAGGAACAACATGCTAATACTGTGTTTGGCCCCCTTTCACCTTCAGAACTGCCTTAATTCTATGTGGCATTGAATCAACAAGGTGCTGAAAGCATTCTTTAGAAATGTTGGCACATATTGATTGTATGGCATCTTGCAGTTAATGGAGATTTGTGGAATGCACATCCAGGGCACGAAGCTCCCGTTCCACCACATCCCAAAGATGCTCTATTGGAATGAGATCTGGTGACTTTGGTGGCAATTTTAGTACAGTAAACTCATTGTCATGTTCAAGAAACCAATTTGAAATGATTCAAGCTTTGTGACATATTGCATTATCTTGCTGGAAGTAGCCATCAGAGGATGAGAACATGGTGGTCAGAAACAATGGTCAGGTAGGCCGTGACATTTAGGGGCTGTTTACACTTGGGATTAAGATGTGTTTTCATTGATCGGATCACAAGTGGACGAGAGAGACACATTACGTTTACACCTGGTATTTAAATCCGTCTCTTTTGTCCACTTTCGACCGCTTCTGTGCTGAATACTATGAGGGGGTGGTCTGTGAGACGGTGGGCGATCTCTCTGCTGTCATTCAAACCCGAGCGGGAGTAATTATGAGTTTATATGGACCCAAACTACTATTATGTCGGAGTGCACTGCTTGTTTAGCAAGTAAACATGCTGCACAGTGTTTTGTACATGAGTATGTAAGAGCTTTCTTTGAATTTTCAGCGCAATTGATGAAATAGGATCGCGCAACTTTCACACGCTTTCAAAACGAAACTACGGAGATCAGCCGCTTAGTTTAATCAATGAAAGGCTAAAAATAGCGCAGAAGTCAAAAAAAGACGTAAAACTTGTGTTTAATACCTCAGATTAGATAAATGGGCGGAGAGAAGGCGGTTGCGTGTGGCTGTTTGAACGCATTCAACCACATGTGCGTTCCGCAACTCCAAAGCAATCCGATCGAAAGTGGTTTCGACCACCTCTGGATGTGGTTGAAAGTGGTCGAAAGTGGACGAGCTCAAAACGTTTTGAACACCGTTTACACCTGGCATTAACGTCGTCCACTTGTGATCCGATCGATGAAAACACATGTTAATGCCAAGTGTAAACAGCCTCTTAAACAATGCCCAATTTGCACTACAGGGCCTAAAGTGTGCCAAGAAAACATCCCCCACACCATTACACCACCACCACCAGCCTGCACAGTGGTAACAAGGCATGATGTATCCATGTTCTCATTCTGTTTATGCCAAATTCTGACTCTACCATCTGAATGTCTCAACAGAAATTGAGACTCATCAGACCAGGCAACATTTTTCCAGTCTTCAACTGTCCAATTTTGGTGAGCTTGTGCAAATTGTAGCCTTTTTTCCTATTTGTAGTGGAGATGAGTGGTACCCGGTGGGGTCTTCTGCTGTTGTAGCCCATCCGCCTCAAGGTTGTGCGTGTTGTGGCTTCACAAATACTTTACTGCATACCTCGGTTATAACAAGTGGTTATTTCCAGTGTTGGGAAAGTTCACTTTCTACATGAACTAGTTCAGTTCACAGTTCACACATATGCACATATGTTCACAAATTTTAAAATGAACTAGTTCAGTTCATAGTTCATATTTCAAATTTTGAACTAGTTCACAGTTCCAAAAATGAACTAATTTATAGTTCTTTTTTTCCCATATTATTAAAAAAGTGATTGCCATTATAGGTCATATAACCACAGACAGCAATTATTTTATCAGTTTTAACACTGAAGCTAAATGCGTCAGATTTCATCTTCATATCCAACTTTAAATCTTTATCCAACCAGGGTTTACATTAGCATTGACTGTCTTTTAATTTTTGTATTTGCTTGCACATACCTTGAAAGACTAGCCGGTGCTTCAAGGGGTTTTCCGGGCGAAAAGCGCTGCGAGGCATCGCGTATAGGACAACCGCACGTGCACGTTAAATAGCATGAGCTTAGTCAAAGTCTATTTCAAGATCCAGAATATGCGTTAGCAGTCTAACTTATGTTAATCGTTAACCGTTTAGGACAAATATAATGCTATTTAATGTTAAACTATGTGAGTGCCGCGGCAGGGATTTGGATTTCAGCAGCGTCCAGTCAGTGTTGTATTGATGACGCATGCAGCCTGGTGGCGGTGTTGCCAGATTGGGTGTTTTTTCCGCTACCGTTAAGGCCTGTTTACAATGTGTTTTAACCGGGTTTTTGTCTGGAAGACTCTATAGAAATCTGGCACCCTATTGAACGACATTAAAATGAGAGCGCGTGCCGTTCACAAGCACCAGAATGAACGAGTTCACAATAAGTTCATCAGGCAGTAATACAGTACGTTCAGTTCACGTTCGTTTAAAATATGAACGCGTTCATGAACTTTCGTTCAATGAACTCGTTCAGGCACAACACTGGTTATTTCAGTAAAAGTTTCTCTTCTATCAGCCTGTATTAGGCAGCCCAACTCCTCTGACCTCTAGCATCAACAAGGCATTTTCGCCCACAGGACTGCCGCATACTGGATGTTTTTCCCTTTTTACACCATTCTTTGTAAACCCTAGAAATGGTTGTGCGTGAAAAACCCAGTAACTGAGCAGATTGTGAAATACTCAGACCGGCCTGTCTGGCACCAACAACCATGCCACGCTCAAAATTGCTTAAATCACCTTTCTTTCGCATTCTGACATGAGATTGTCTTGACCAGGACCACACCCCTAAATGCATTGAAGCAACCGCCATGTGATTGGTTGATTAGATAATTGCATTGATGAGAAATTGAACAGGTGTTCCTAATAATCCTTTAGGTGAGTGTGTGTGTGTGTGTGGGCTCTGAAGGTGACAGATGTTCTGCCAAAACAACTATGTTACATTATCCACTTTCAGGGAGCAAAGGTAAGGTTGCTGTGTAGTTTAGTAATCAATAATAAATCTGTATTAAATGCTCCCACTAATTATTCTATCATTTTTTATATAGGAAACCAAAGGGTTTACTAATAGAGCACAAGTTCACAAGAACATAAAATTCCTCATAAATCTAGTGAGTGAATTTGTTCAGTCTGATGGTTTACTTTGTGGCATATAAATTATGTTTAATAAAAAATGTTTAACAAAAATATTAGTATATCCTTAACTTGCTGAAAATAATATGAAAATATATTTAAGTACAGGGTGTGATTAATCTCAAAATATATTTAAGTACAACATTTTAACATTTAAGTACAGTACAGTTTTTATTTAACATTTGGGCACATTTTAATTTAATCATTAATCTTATTTAAGTTTTTATTTACTTGTAAGCACAGTGCAGTGTTAATGTTTAAACTCTGTAATGGTTGGCTGACAATAATAAATATTTGTATAAGGAATACAAATAAGAAATATTCTTAGAAAGAAACGTTTTTGAATTGGGCATAGCTCTGAATAGTTAAGCCTACTATAACTCTGGATTTTGGTCATATTGGTGATACTTGGAGCCAAATATTTTCCGAGGTGGTACTTGGTGTAAAAAGTTTGAGAACCACTGAACTAAACAATGTCAAATAAATGTAATAACAAACATAACACATTTTTATAAAACGTAAAGACAAATAAAAGATCTGCATTAGCTCATAGCTACGTCACAAGCTCAGTCAAACGGTCAGCTTTACATTAAAAGTCAACATTAAAGTTCATAATATATTAGGCATATCGAATTACTAACAACAAAATGAACATTACTGTGAACTTATTTTAATGAAGTAACCAGGAATTAAGGAAAACTTACCTCAGAATTTACCACAGAAACGGAAACTGTCGTCTGAGGAGAACATAAATTAAATCCAGAATGCGCGCTGTTTGAACTCACGAGGCACCTTTTCCGAATTGCCTGAAAACCACCTCATACAAGCGAAAAAACTTTTCTGCCATATATGGAAGTTTTTGCGGAATTGATGCGTTTCCATGGGCCGTATTTTCAATTTCGTGCAATTTTGTTTATTGTGATATTCCAATTAGCTATGCACACAAGTTCAATAAGCGACTTTGGATTTAAGGGTTTTCACAATGATTTTATGTGCATATCGCATGAGTATAAGTAAGTGAAATGCCACTCGCAAAAAGATTTTATACGCTGGCTTAAGGTGGTTTTTGACTTGATAGTTACGGATACCTTAAGTTGACAGACAGAATTGATCATCTTTGCAATATACAGTACTTGAGGTGGAAAATCTGTGCGTTAAACTATCCACCATCTGGATTACCTTTTATAATCTCAGCAGGTGTTTTTCTATCGAAGCATTATGTCAAAGGTGGCATAGAATGACAGACGCATAACAACAGGCAGTTGTGTATGTCTGATTATTTCCTTTTCCAAACCAGCTTTTATTTCATCATCAGTTTGCATCACGAGGACAGTCAAGAGCAATTCTGTGTCATCACACAATGATCTGAGGCCAAGAGAGGGAGAAACAGACAGGAAAAGGAAAAACTTGTGGAACGACTGTCAAAAGAAAATGTTTTACAAAAAAAATAAACTATAATATGCAATTATTGTATCCAGCAGTAAAATTCATGTGAATTCATGTTGTTTTAACAGAATGAGAGGATAGACAGACAGACATATATAAAATATTACAATTAGTCAGGACAATTAGCAAAACATTGATTCATTTTTGATATGGGAGATAGACCTAAACATGTCATAGCTTAACGTCATGAAAAATAAAAAGATATAAAGTCAAAAATAAATCGTGTCGAACCCTCAAGCTACATCAAAATTACCATCATAATTATAACTCTAGCTGTCAGTATCAGCATAAGAATCTTGTTATTAATCGTGTGAATATTTTTACTTCATTATTCCATAGATATCTATATACACAAACATTTGCAATGTTTTCGCGTTGCATCGCTGCATTGTTTTATCCCACGCACGTATTTAAGTACACTTGAAAATAAAAAGCAGTTTTTCTTTTAGTTGGAATATACAATAAACCCCAAATACATCACTCATGATCACACACGCACATACACAAGACTCCTCCCTTGACCTCCTATGCATATAAACACACACACACACACACTCATATACATCTGTACACCTCAGTTTGTGGACACGGCAGATCTAAGGCCTTTCAGAAAGATGAGGTTACGGACCATAATGCATCTGTGATCGGACGTGAGGGGTCGCATCAACAATGTGGGTTATTGGAAATTACATAGAGATGATAATCATTCTTCATTATCATGTTAAATACATGAACTCAGATCAGCAAAACATGTTAATCTGGAGATCACAGGTGCACACTGGTTAGGTATTAAATGTTTAGAGTGATCACTTATAGACGTGTTCATCCTGAAATAAAGTTTTTGTCATTATTCCCTCATGTTCTCGGAGGAAAACGAAAAAGGAAAACTTTTGAGGAATCTTCATGGCGCTCTTTTCCATACAATGACAGTTCAAGCTTAAAAAATAAAAGTTTATGCAACTCATGTGCTATATTTTAGCCGTACAACAGCTTTGCTTAAGCTCTGAATTCTTATTCACCATCTGTGTCAAAACAAACACTGGTGCATTGTGCTATATTTAACATAAATGGGTATGAATACATAGAAAATATCAGTCGCACAGCTATCGTTCGATTTTAGAAACACTTGCATTCGTGTGGGTCACTATTAGGAGACCTCGTGAACTGTCCTTGGCTTGGTAGACGTGGTCATTATGAAAAGTCGGGAGAAGACTCGACAAAAATCCTCCTGGGTTCCATAATAAACCAGCACCGACAGGTTTTCGGAAAATTACGTATTGAATGAATCCACAAACCAAGGCGGACAGAATCACCTGCAAGATTTCTCTCACACAAACACACGCAATGAAAGGAAAGAGCTCTACAGGGTTTCTCTGAAACGCACCCCCATATCCCTTCATTTTCAAAATGCCCTCCTCCCTCCAGCAGATGGCGCTGGAGGACTACGAAGCACAGATCCTAAAAAGGGATTGAATAAAAGACAAGCTTTCCTAATGCTAACAACCAAACCATTTCCTCTAATCCCGAACATTGTGGGGTAGAAAGAGGGACGTGTTAAAGTTCATCTTGATACTACCATATGGATAGAGAGAAGGGGGCACCTGTCTAAGTGTTCGCTTGTTAAGTTTTTGTGAGGGGGGGGTGAGGTGTCATGGGATGGTTTATAGTCCACTCTTCCTGGGCGGAGGGGAGGTGTGCGCGATTTGGATTAGAAGATTTCCGGGCAGCCTTCCCAGTTCCCTTGCTCCTTCGTTTCCCAGTAACCCCCTTTGTAGATGTTCGTGGGCTCTCCTGTCGCCGGGTCCACGCGCCGTTCGAACCACATTGCCTTGTAGCTGTCCGCGTGAACGCCTGCTTGGATACAAACACAGATATTTAAGTAAACAACCACGTGATTGTGGAGAAGAGCAGGTGCATGGAGGTAGCGTCCCACTAGCTAACTCAAAACTAGCTGATTTTGGTTGCGGGTGTCACACCAACCAACTGCTTTTTTAAGGAATGCGGAGCTAGTGGGACACCAGCCAGATCTAAATTTGGCTTGAACACACATTTCTAAATGTTTAGAACGAAATTTTCATTTTTTAGCAGCTTACTAGACACTAAACATTGACTGATCTGTCACAACAACAACTAATGACAACAACAGATGCTATCACATTTAAACTTTTACCTACAATCAAAACTTTTACTCATTTCACACAACATTTATGCAATAGACAGAGACTGAATAAAATAAACAGAAAAGGTGCAGGTGAGAGATGAAGGGTCTGGGAAGGTTTTTGGGTGAATGTTACTTGCTTTTGACTGGAGCTCCATAAGGCCCCTCCACTAGAGCAACAAAGAGCAAACAGTAACACAATGAGCATCTCATTCTTCATCTTAAACTATATCACGATAAACCCAACTCCACAATAGCCATGTTATGATTGATCAGTGTGATGGGTACGCATCGTGATAAAAATGGGGTAATGATAATATATATGTGTGTGTGGTACTTGCTTGAGTATTCTGGCGGGTGAGAGCCATGGAGTGTTTCAGCTACATTAGTAGAAAAGGAGGATGCAAGCAAACAAAAGATGAGTGAGGATATTAGGATGTGAGGGAGAAGAATAAAGAAAACATTAACAAAAATGGGGATGACCAGGCGTGTCAAGATTTTTCAAATCCTCGATTCGATTACATTTTCGATTTCTAAGGTTATGGTTCGGTTCGATTTTCGGTCTTTGCCTCGTTTTTTTAAGCACAAAAAATGCTATGCAATCCCCAGACCAGACCTTTATGCGATACAATATCTGACCTTGAACCAGTGGAAAAATATGGTACACGCACACACCTGGTAAAATGAAACTTCCTGTCAGATGAACATTCCTGTCAGTAGACTAATTTGCACCTTGTCATTTAAACGCGAGCGGGAGTAATGATGAGTTTATATGAATGCGCACTAATATTTTGTCAGAGTCACCTGCTTGTTTTGCAAGTAAACATGCTGCGCAGTGTTTTCAGCTTTCTCTGAATTCTCAGCGCAATTGATGAAATAAGTTCTTTCACAAGCTTGCAAAATGAAACTGCGGAGATCAGCCACTTTAGTTTTATCAATGAAAGGCTATAAATAGCGCTGTTCACCGTGTGTTCGTACCGGAAGTCAGAAAAGACGTAAAACATTGTGTTCAGTACCTCAGATTAGATAAATGGGTGGAGAGAAGGCGGTCGCGTGTGGCTGTTTGAACACATTCATTTATATGTGCGTTTACACTACAAAAGCTTGGCAAGCCGGACGTGACATGGGGTCGTGGCAGCATCGACGATTCCATTCTCAAAGCTCACTTAACACACGCTGTTTCTGCATTTCTGATGTTAATCTGGAGTACCTATAGAGTAGTATTACATCCTTTATATCTCCGAAGAGTCTTTAGTTTAATCAGATTTATAAAAGAAAGATTAGCTTTACCGAATCTTTCCGATAACGTACGAAAAAATGACGAAGGAGGAGTTATACTGCAGGAGGAGCAAGTACGAGTCATACAACACTATACAACACTGTTTTAAGTTATGATTCACTACATGTTCGTGTCATTTATATAATATGCACACGACTATTTCCAACATAAGACAGAAGTCTTACTTAACGCGTGCAACTCGTCATGACCCGGTTGGGAAAATCCACCGCATCAAACACACACGCAAAACTCCGCTGCTACCCGGATTATAAACTATATCCATCGTTTTCATAAGGCTGGATGTCTTCTCCTTACATCCAAAAACACACTTCATCTTTCGTGCCATTGTTGACTTTTTAAATTAAACAAAGCTGAGTGGCGTGATGAGCTGTTTGCAAGCTCTAGTGTCTCCCGCTGATTGATGGGTGGGCGGGGATTTCCAGCGGAAGTGCCCATTTAAAGAAGTGATACGTATAGAAAACCCCTGAAACGTCAGTTGGAACTGTAAACGAAAAAAACTTTCCGAAACTTGTATGAACCCTGGTGAAGTGCATTCGGCACAGAAATACTGTAACATGTCCAACTGCTTTTTTGACACTTTGCCTACGTTTAGCATGAGGAAACAAATCTATAACTGTGTTAATAAGTCAAAATGCTTGAAATACCATTGAAACCCCCCCCCCTTTAAATTCGAAGTTCGAGGCTGTGACTAAATTTCGGTGACACCCTTAGGGATGACATATTTTTTAGGCCAACAGATGGGAATTTTCCAGAGGCTTTTGGATTATCCAGAAACTCTGTGATCAATAAGGGTGTCGTGATTTCCATTTTAAATCGAAATCGATCGAAATTAAGTCACAACCTCGAACTGCCAATTAAAACAAATGGAATCGTCGATGCCTCCACGCCACCATGCCACGTCCGGTCGGCCCGCCAAGCGGGAAAAAACACATGTTGAGTGCTGCCAGCCAACCTCCTCTAACTTCGCTAGCTACAGCCAGTCAAAAGATAGCATGGCAGATGCAGGAGACACCACGCCAGCTGCTCTTTACATGGGAAACAAAAAACAGCAAGCGCCTACCGCTCAACTCAATCAGAGCACGTGCGCATCCACAGCAGAACAGCGTCTGTGCCAGGACCGGTTGTTTCTCTGAACTGAGACCTGTTTAAGTTTCACAACAACTTATTCCAGTTGCTTAAGAGTTATGAAAACAGCATTTAAACATGACTTATTGGGGTATAGTCTCACAATCTCGTCTGACGGTAATAAAAGCACGATTTTAAGGTGTAAAGTACTGACAGGAAGTTTCGTTTTATCAGGTATGTGCATATGGGTGATTCTCACGAAATCCAGTTTTAGAAGGTGTCCAGCATCAGAATTTTTAAAAAGCCCTTGAAGCACTTGCGCATATAAGATTTAGGTCTGAACTTACTATAACCATTATTTTTAGAGGATTTAAAATATTTTTCCTATAGAATTATTTACATTTTTTAGATTATCATTATCAAAAATGATCATTACTGCAACATGATATTACATTAAATATATGCATTTACAAACTCATGTTTCGGTAATGAGAACTTAAAAAGTTGTCTTGGTACTATGACAAACAAAATTTAAACTTTTATCTGGAGAAAAAAATAAGAACTGCTTACCTGGTAGCCATCTTGAGTGTCACAGTCAATTATGTCCCTTCCAACAATTATTTTTTGAAAATTTTAGTTCCTTAAGGGCTTAAACAATGATTGAAAATTGTTTCGGAGAATGAGAAAATTGGTCTTGGACACATTTATATTCCTTATTATTGTCTCTACATTTATCAATGATCACCAAATACCACATGTTTCTCTACTGTAAATGTTTATAGTATAACATGCACTGAAGCTTTTTATTTTATAGATTTTTTAAATTATAAATATTTCCATGTCAAAGAACCCAAATCCAGTCATGGACACGTTGCGGTAATGAAATTTTCCCCTTAAATGTGGACAAAACAACAAAATTTGTTTGTATGATGTCATATGAAATCATGTGCACATGAAGAGATGTTTGTAACTGTATGCTTCTTATTTTGATACTCTTACTTTGCAGTTACTTTTTTTTATCAAAATGTTCACGATACCTCATAAGTCTAGATTCGCGAGAATCACCCGTGTACCATATTTTTCCACTGGCAGCACGACTAGCATGGCAGGACATTTCGGGGTTTAAGGTCAGATATTATATTTCACAAGTCTAGTCTAAAGATGGCATAGCATTTTTTGTGCTTTAAAAAAAGTAAAAATCAAGAATCGAATCGTGGTCCCAGAATCGAAAATGCAATCGAATCGAGGACCTGGAGACTCGTGACACCCCTAGTGATCAATGTCATCCATACAGCTCTTTGTCTAATGCAGGGGTGCCCAAATTCGGTCCTGGCAGGCCGGTGTCCTTTTTGGGCACCCTTGGTCTCTACACTCTGCTACTACTTTTAAGTTCACACTGCCCCCTAGTGGAGGTTAAATGGAAAGCAACATGTTTTAGAAATCTATGACATAATAAAATGTTCAATGATCTGCTCATTATAAAGATATTTCATCATACTACAACTTTCATTGCATATCTAACTATTTTAAAATAGCGTCTGTCCCCTAACTCAATGTAGATGCGTGTCAACCATGAACTGATTCAAACTACACAGCTCTGGTTTTAACTACACAATGACTACTTGCTTGAGGAGGTTTCGTCAGTGTCGGCTGATGGAGGGACAGACAGACAGAGAGGAAGTAAAAGATGATTGGATGATGAGCATTACAGACAAGAGTGATTCAAGAGTGAGATGGGATGGTACTTGCTTTTCAAAGTGGTCTCAGAGGGCTCGGTGGCAATCTCGACATCTTCATCTGATCAGAGTTGAAAAGACGAGCAGCAAATTTAAAAAAGAGGGGTGCAAATTAAGACAAACAGAAAGAATACAATGAATGAATGAATGAAGGTGAGCAACATGCTATATTAATGTGCATACAGGCATCATTACAGCCGTCCGCGTGTTAGTGTGTGACAAGAGGGTGAAACAGAGAAAACAAAGAAGGAAAGAAAAGCAGGAGTACTTGCTTTTAAAAGGCGAGTCAGATATTGAGTCCTCAATGAGAGCTTGAGGGAATAACAGAGACAGGAGTGAACGAGAGAGACGGCCAAAAGAGAAAAGTAGAGAAAAATCGAGGGCTTGTGTGCCTTGTTCTTACCCTCTTCTGTAGGGCTGGCGGTACGGATGGCCTCCCTCTCCCGCTCTCTGCGGACGGCGCGCTGTTTCTCCTCCAGTCGCTGTTTTTCAGCGTTGGCCTCCTCCCAGCGGCCCTGCTCCATCAGACGCTGATCCGGTCGCCTCCTGCTGTCCGTGGGAGCCACGCCATCCTCCGGCTCATTCAACGTCAGTGCCAGTGACGAGAAGAAGTACATGTTTTCAGCACCGTCCCTGAACAAAAGCAATAGGTTGTTAAAATAACATGTACTTTAAAAGGACATTCCACTTTAAAATATGCTCATTTTCCAGCTCCCTAAAGTTTAACATTTGATTTTTACAGTTTTGAAATCCATTCAGCTAATCTCCGGGTTTGGCGCTAGCACTTTTAGCATAGCTTAGCATAATCCACTGAATCCGATCAGACCACCAGCATCACGCCAAAAATAACCAAAGAGTCTTTGCAGCTGTAACATGGCTGCAGGCAGCGTAGTGATATTACGCACTGCCCGAAAATAGTCCTATGCCATTGAAAGTTACTAAGGGGACTATTTTTAGGCAGTGCGTAATATCATTGCACCTCCTGCAGCCATGTTACGGCAACAAAGTCCTTGATTATTACGCCTGAATGAGAGTATAGTTCTAGTCATATCTGCCTAGAAAATCGCAACTTGTAATTTTCTGTCGATCTTAGTACACAATGTAACTACAGAAGAGTTAATTTCTAAATATGAAAAATATCGAAACTCTTTGGTTACTTTTAGCGCGATGCCAATGGTCTAATCAGATTCAATGGACCGTGCCAAGCCACGCCAAAAGTGCCAGCGCCAGACCTGGAGATCAGCTAAATGGACTCCAAAACTGTAAAAATCTAATGTTTAACTCTAGGGAAGCTGGAAAATTTCTATATTTTCAAAAAAAAGTGGAATGTCCCTTTAAGATAAAACTAAACTATAAGAGAAAGCTGAAATTGTGTATTATAATGTAATATATAAAATATAGCATACAAGCTTGACAGGACATTGCCAAAATTTTGTTTTGTTCGGTGGACTACACTTGAAGGGTCTTACGGCAGTGGTGTTTTCCTCCATAACTCTTTGGCTTTAAGCGTCTGATAGACGGTTTTCTGTCTGCCCTCTGCACCGTTCTCTCCTCCTCTGGTGCTTTGCATCACACGCGAGCACTCCATCTTCTCGTCCCACGTCCCAGAAAGAACGTAGTGCGCCTTCCCGTCCTTATCCGTCACCACGCCCGTGACCTAAATAGAGAATAAGAGAGAGCATTACGCAAGGAGGAAACGAAAGACGACAGATGACCGTACATTGCAGAAGCACAAAGGCTACAAAGAGGAAGAAATGGACACAGCCGAATGCTGAATGAGCGGAAGGGTTCGTGAATCACCTTTCTGGCCACATCTCTGGAGAAGTAGCTGTACGGGGCGAATTTGAGGTGACACCGGTCGCCCGTTTGGTGGTTCACGACGTCGATTTCTCCTGACTTGAGATGACAGAAACACAAATAAGCTTTAAAATAAAATTTTTAATGTAAAAACTATGTTTAATCATAAAGGCTCTCACCTGATCTATCCACAGTTTCCCAACAATGATATTGTGCACTGTGGTTGTGACTTTTTTCCAGGTGTAGTGATTGTTACTCTTTTCGAATATACAATGAATTGAACCGAGTATGCAAACAAGCAATTTATACAATTATGCATTAAAACACACTTTCCGTTACAATTCTTGATTATTATGTTATGTATATTATGTTATGTATATATGTAAGGTATATAATTTTAAGAAAAGGAACCAACTTCCTTGTACATGCTTGAATGATCATTAAACTTAAAATAAAAGATAGTAAAGCCCTTACCGAGAGGCATAATAGAGAGGTATTTGCCCCTGAACTTGCTGGCCAGGGCAATCTCCTGTCTCAGGGTCCAGCCTCGCTCGGAGATTGCGTGATGGGCCGCAGCCGGGGGATGATGACTCACCTGAGGAGAGAAACAGGAAACTGAATTCACCACTCAAACACAATTCACTTTGCATGTGATCCCTATCCATATTAACTCTTTCCCTGCCAATGACAAGTTTTTCTGGCAATCCATATTTTCGCTATAATCCACCAGATGGAGCTCTTATCCAACTTATAAAACCGGAAGCAACCCCATAGGTCAAATATTTCTAACTCACATGTTTTGATCATGGCTCTGAATCAGATTTCTATCAGAAAATGCAATTATCTCAGCTTTTTGCTCAAAATTTGGTATTTTTGAAGAAACCTGCACATATGTGAGATGTGATCAAAAGAGAACAGTAGGATGAAAGTTTTTTTGTTGTTGTTGTTGTTTGAAAGCAGAGGGTCTTTTCTTTCATTTGATAATTTGGTAAAAATCTTAAAAATGGTGCCGCTGGCTGGGAAGAGTTAAAGGGCACTGATTATTATTAAGGTGTTAATAAGGTGACAAAATGTGTGTTGCCATAAATGTTGTGTGACACCCAAAAATGAATAAAAAAATAAGTGGGTGGATTTTTATCACTATAAAACCAATTAGACGTGCCATTTTTATTCTCTTAATCTGTTAATGTGATGTCACACCGCTAAAGCCCCACCCACAGCCACTGATTGAAAGTCGTGCTTTACCCTAGTTTCTGCGAGTTGTACAATAGTGAGATACTATTGTCTCAGATTGTATTAGAAGAAATTGTGTTTTTTGAGAAAAACATTCCAGGATTTTTCTAATTTTAATGGACGTCAATGGACCCCAACACTTAACAGTTTTAATTTAGTTTAAAATTGCAGTTTAAAGCACTCTAAACAATCTCAAACGAGGCATAAGGGTCTTATCTAGCAGAAAGATAGTCATTTTTGGCAAAAAAATTAAAATATGTGCTTTAAAACCACAACTTCTCGTCTTCCTCCGGTCGTGTGACGTGCCAGCGCGACCACGTAATGCGTCATCACGTCAAGAGGTCACAGATGACGTATGCGAAACTACGCCCCAGTGTTTACAAGTGTGGAGAAAGAGAGACTTTGTGTCAGTTTATTGTTTAAAGGTGACATAGAATGATTGAACGGGGTATTTATCCTTGTTCTGTTATGTGACATGTAGACAAAAATTTTTTTGTTTGAGTCTGTAATGCCTTAGAAGCTTCCTAAAAACCTCTCTCAGATAGCTCTATTAGGGTGGGGATTTTAAACAAGTGGTTTTGCACCTATTTGGCTACCCCTACTGGCTTAACTTGCAATCTCATTACTGATTGGCTGACTTTGCTGCCACTCAAAAAATGTAGCCAATTATTTTAAAGTGGAGGGGCAGGGAGATGCCTTTGATGTCATAAGCATCAGTTTTTCAGATTGGGCCGTTTTCTTGCTGACATTTCTAAAAGAGGAATTTCTATGAGACTGAGATGTTTAGCACTTTTTGTATGTTCGTGAATGCAGGTAGACTACCATTATTCAACAAAGACAAGGTAAAAATGGTTTTTCATTCTCTGTCCCCTTTAAAATGGTCCGCAAATGTGCGTTTTATATATGTAACACGTGACCTTTTGACGTCATTACACAATTACGTGAGGTCGTGCTGGCCTAGAGAAGTTGCGGGTTTAAAAGCGCATATTTCTCACTTTTCTTCCAAAAATGACGATCGTTTCGCTAGATAAGACCCTTACGCCTCGTTTGAGATTGTTTAGAGTCCTTTGAAACTGCAATTTTAAGCTGCAATAAAATTGTTAAGTGTTGGGCTCTATTAAAGTCCATTAAAATGAGAAAAATCCTGGAATGTTTTCCTCAAAAACATAATTTCTTCTCAACTGAACAAAGAAAGACATCAACATTTTGGATGACATGGTGGTGGGTAAATTATCTGGATTTTTCTTTTAAGGAAATGGACTTATCCTTTAATAGAAATCAGATCTATTTTAACTGAAAGCGCTTACTGGCTTATGTTAAGGGAGTGAGAAGCAGTAGCTCATTTGCATTTAAAGGTACACACACACAAAAACGCATGTTTTTGCAAATAGGGGCATTTTATATGCTATAATAAATGATCTGTGTGGTATTTTGAGCTAAAACTTCACAGACACATTCCAGGCACACCTGAGACTTAAATTTCATCATGTAAAAATTTGCATAATAGGTGTCCTTTAATAAGCTCATCTCAACATCAATCAGAGGTAGGTCCAATCACCTGCTCGCAGAGAGACCTGTAGCCGCTCTCCTGGATGCGGTCCAGCTCAAATGTCTCTCCCAGCAGAGGGTTGAAAGGTTTGCCTGTACGATGAACTGTAGTGGAGTACGAGGAAACAGTGAAAGCTGCCACATAGCACATCTGCTCCAGAGAGCTCTGGCACTTGGCGGCCCGATCCAGCAGTTCGTAGTACTCGAGATCCTCTGAGAGACGCTGCAGCATGGACAGGGGCTCGTTGAAGTTCACCTGCAAGAGACGAAAAGAGCACTAAACGATTGCTGAATGCAAGAGTTGGAATTCAGATTGGAGAGATGGATGAGCATACAGGCATTGGGATTTTGGAGAGCTCTTTTCCGATACAGTTCTTCATGATGCTCCATAGATTGAGCGAGTAATTTGGTTTATCTGGGATGCGGGTCCGCCTCTTCTTCATGGGCACTACATCCTGCGACTGAGGGGATTCGGGATTGGACGCCAGTGACTGTTCATCCAGCTGTAAGAAGTTTTTTTTAATAGCATATCCACTATTTAGTAGTATTTAGAATGTGTTTCTGCATCCCGTACCGATGTCGTTCCGTCATCCATTCCCATCTCGCTACTGATTCCGCTCACGTTGCTGCCAGATCTCCTGAGAGAAACCGAAAGAAAGTTTGAGAGAGTGACAGAGAGGAGAACAGAGGAAGGGGAGAGGAAGACACAAACTTAGGTCCAGTAAGGTAACACTTACATGAGAAGTAGGTTAACAGGGAGCACACAACAGGAGTAAGCGAGTAAATAAAGACCTGTGATATTTGGGGTCTGCTGGCACAGTGATGAACTCTTGTACTTCCTCGCACGCATCAAAGAATTCGTTCTCCTCGTCTTCATCGCTAGCATCGCCCTTTCCTTGAGCGGAGCCTACAAGACAGATTAAGAAGAACAAGAGGATCAATGGCCACATGCACACCAACTTTTCAATCTCACTTTTTGCACACGTGGCCTAATTCAAACCAAACGCTTGATCAAAATAATCACCCCGTATTTGTCATCCATGAATTACACACCTATATGAATTGTTAAGCTAAAACATGTTTCTGCAGAAAGTTTTGTAGGTTTAGCAGTGGTCCTGCACCTTTGCTATCAATGGAGGGATTGCTCTGGGAAGGAGGCAGTACAGTAGCGCCCCTAAAAGCTCTCTCTAGATGATTGTGTTGTTTGGCGAGCTGCTCCAGTGTTTCCTCTAACCGCATTCGCTGCTCTCTCTCAGCCTGCAAGGCTTTCTGCCAGCGTTTACTGTGAGCCTGAGCCAATGCTAGGAAGTCCCGGCACGCCTGGGTGTCAGATTGTTGGAGAAGTGTTAAGAATATGGCTTTGCATTAATCCTAAGCAAATATTGTGTAGCTGTCTTACGTTGATCATGGCGTTGGAGGTGATGCGGAAGAGCGTGGCTCTCTCCGTGACCTGCCGAATCTTTTCGCTATTTTCTCCTCCCACTCGAATTCCTTCAAGCTCAGACAAGGACCTGAGGGAGAGCACAGGAATCGACAGATTACACATCACATGCTAGTATAAACAGGTGCTAACAACACCACAATTTCCAGGGAACTTTTGGACTTGTGTACCTAAATGTAAGTTACTTCGGGAGTGTCTGCCATATGCATATAGGATAACGTTTAGGATAAAGATTGACTGACCGTTGAAGAGCAGAGCCGTGTTTGGCGATGAGGTCATTACAGGTGCTCAGATCCTCCACCTTGCTGCCAAGAGTTCGGAGGGTGGACTGCACCTCTGAATTGCGTGAACCTCCACCCTGCCCTGAAGCCGGAGGTGTGCTCGAGATATCATCTCCAGAGTCGTCTGCAGGTAAAGAGAAATAATCATGGTAAAACTTCTTATTTGTTTGTTGTAGGTTATCATCTCTATGCATCATGAAAACAATATGCATTCACTCAATCCAGTTTGACAGTTGCTGTGTGACTGACCGGATTCTGCCTGCATGCGGACAGCTTTGGCTTTGGCCAGCTCCAGGGCGGTGATCCAGCGCTGACGCTCCACTTCTGAGCTGGCCTTCAGGTGGTACGTCTGCGCGCCGCCATTAGAAATGACGAAGTTACACGAGTCCTCCACCGTGATGTTGGCCGTGGCCAGGTTGATGGTGCCCCGGCATGTGTGACCCATCTCCGCCTGGGTCCTGAAATATTACGTCACAAAAAAATCACAATGCTGCCACAATAGAAGAACTTGTTGCTGAATTTGCTCAAGTTTGAGGTGACCCATTGAAAGATGATTAATCTAGAGCTGCAACAACTAATCAATATTAACTGATTATAAATATAGTTGTCAGCAAATTTCATTATCGATTCATTGGTCTGTGATGTCACAAGCTCCTGCACAACCATTGTTTTGTCCAGCGGACCCTAATCTAAGTTGTGCACTCATAAATTTTAGAAAAAGGCATGCATGTTTTCATTTCGATTAATTCATAGGTCTAATAAACAAGTACTCGATTAACTGGGGGCGGGGTAACCAAAGGGCATCATGGTGATTTTTTTTATAAAAACACTAAAATAAAACTTATTTTTGAAGAAACCATGACAGAGCCTTGAAACAGCATAAATGTATTATAGAATGTGCATATATCTGCACAAAATGCAAGACTTAAACCAAGTTATGTACTGGAGAGAAAGTTTAACTCCCATTGTGGATGTGCACCAGCGCGCTTTAAAATATGCCAGTCAAAGCACAAGCTTCACAGTCTTTACTATCACAGGCGCTTGGAACACTAACCAGATATCCAAATGCCACTATATAACCACAAAAAAATAATAAAAAATAACCCACACGATCATCGTTTTCGTGATCAATCGTCGATGCTACGTTCGAGTACCCGAGCAATCGATTACCCGTGCCCATCCCCATTTTATCTAGCTATAATAAGTGAAAAATCGAATTAATAGACGTTTAGATTTTTAACCGATTAGTTCATTAATCAGATAATAATCGTCCGATTAATCGATTGCGAAAACGTTAGTTGCAGCCCTAGACTAATGTTTTAAATATTAAACAATGTGATAATACAGTAACATTTTAATAATGTGATACGAGATTGTGAAATTATTTGTAGTGAATTAGGCTAAAATACTTTACAAACATTAAAATTAGTGTTGCATAACGATTAATCACGATTAATCTATTGCAGAATAAAGGTTTTTGTTTACATCAGATATTTGTGTAAACTGTGAATAATAATTATGTATATATAAATATGCACACATACATGTATAATTTTAAGAAAAAATGTATATTTATTAAGTATTTATACACATATATGATGTAAACAAAAACCTTTATTCTGCAATAGATTACTCATGATTAATCGTTATGTAACCCTAATTTTAATGTTATTATCTTAAAATTTAATTTTGTAACAAATAAGCCGTCAGTGTGAAAACACATAAAATATTAATGACATTCTCTGGAAATTCACTATAAAGCAAAACTTGAACCTGACAGCTGTAATTCAGTGTCTGATGCAATATTCATGAATCAGCACTGAAATGCAAGCATTCGAGAAATGCCTCTGGATAGAGTTTCCATTAATCCCATGACAGTAGATACATCCTGTTATTACCGCTATGTCTGTATCTAATATCAGACTAAAAACAGGGCTGCGTTCAGCGCCGACAAAACGTTGCACAACATTTTTGAAACAGAAATGATGATGCATTTAACACCAGGTTTTTGTGACGCACGAGTTGCAACCATGGTCGCTGAGAATGCAATTCTTTGTGTTGTTTTTTAACTGTTTCTCGAACCTGATAAAATCTTTAAAAATAAGCGTTTAATATGGTAAACTTGATGTTACAGTCACTGCCCGTCCAGAATGAGAGAGAACATCTAAACTTGGACCCATTGTGCAAGTTGTCTGGTTTATTCTGGCACACCCACCAAACAAGAGAAAACCCATCTCAAACCCTGTTGCACACCATTACCAAGAAACATGTCGTTCAACCTGGAAACCGTAGAAAAACGTTTTGCACGGGTTAGAACTTGAACGTGCCCCAGGTCTCATGCTCAGTTAAAGCAGATATATATTGCTGAACGTGCACAGCAATGTGATCTCACTTATTGAAACCAACCCAATAGGGGCATAACAAAGACAGTCTATCAGATTCAGCACCTTTTTGTCAAGAGTTTTCGATTTGAAAAAGAATCTGTACTTTACATATTTTGGTTAAACAATGCAAAGCTGTGTTTGTCTAAAAAAGTTCTCTTAGCATAGCACAGAAACATCCTAAACAAAGATGAAAAGTCATGTGACGCCCATTGCAAAAGACATGTGACCTAAAATCACTCCACCAATCAAAAGATTATACACCAATGTCATGAGGACAATTGAAAGACAATGTGTCATTTTGTTTACACTGTGATGTCACAGGTCTCACACCTTTCATTAAGTAAGTTTTCATGGATTACAATTTATTATTATTATATAATTTTTAATAGTTTATTGAATGCTACCAGTAATTCTTTATTGTTACATCACAATTGATTGCACATGCAGACTGAACAGGTGTCTCGATTCATATAAATAAATTACACTTCAACTATACTTTGATCAAGATTAAGATCAATGATAGATCATATATTCGGTCAAGTCTTAAGTCCAAATCCACCGCAGCCTGAAAGTGCTGCTCTAAAATTTTCATTTATGCATTTGGCGAACACTTTAAAGTGACTTACAATGCATTACAAAGTAGACATTTTTATCAGTATGCGTGTTCCCTGTGTTTGATCCCATGACCTTTTGCGCTACTAAAGCAAAGTGCTACCACTGAACTGTACAAGAGTACAAAATGTAATATTTCTAGCACACATACTAGCTAGCTGCTTAGCTGCCACTTGAAAACAGTGTTTAATAACCTTTATTCAGGAAATAATAACAAAGAGCTTCTAAAAATAGTGTGTATCCTCGCCTCACACTTTCCAACAGTTGATGTGTTGGTAACCGTACTATTTCCAGACTTATATATCCAGTTAAGTGGGTGGATTTCAAAGAATGTCTTATCCTCTCATCTCAAACTGTTGTGCAAACAGTGGTGATCGAAACGGCAAACAGACACATTTCCAGACACTCACGCACGATTAATAATTGACAGAGATGAACGCAGCATCCCATCTAATAGGTGTGACTCAAATCTAATTACATTGGCATCATCTTACAGGCAGACAAGCGCCAACAGGGCCAAGACAAAGCGCAAAGAAGGGTCAACAAAATCTGATAAATGCTTTCTTAAAAACACTTTTCTCGAAGACATACGCTTTGCACTTGGATGAATACTAAGCAAGTGCTGCTTGTCCTTGTAAAACTCATTTTAACAGTGCCAGGGTGTTGTGAGCGGCTGCCAGGTGGTTGCTTTTGGCCCAACGTCTTCATAATTAGAGATTTGCACAAAACTTAAAAAACATTTAAAAATTATTGCAAAATGATGCCGTTTCCATTAACCAATGTTCTGTTACGAAAAAGTTGTTTTTCCTTTGGTGATAAATCATTCTGAAAATCTTGGTAATGGATGTTTATAGGTTTATGCAGGGCTCAACATAAAGGACTGCCCGGTGGCCCGAGGCAAGCGTGAGAGACATTCAGGACAGTAAAAAGTATTGTCACTTGCTCGATCGGACCAGTGCTTAACCCTCAGTCACTAAAATATACGTTCATCAATAATATACTGTATATATTATTTAACATCTTGGAAGCAGACATTTACTTGGGTAAAACACAATGAAAGAAACGATGCAATATCGTAAAGCAGAAACGTTGGATGCCTTTTTTGTTGGAACATGTCTGTATATGTATACAATTATATTTGACTTTTGAATTATTATTTTTAAATATGTGACAGACACTGACATTTTTATATTGGGGCTAGTAAAAATTTTGGCAGGGCAAGTGAAAACCTGATCCACTGGCCCAAGTATAAAAAATTATTTGCATTGAGCCCGTCTCCGAACTAGCTTTATATTTTTAATCAAAGGAGACGTTGTTGGTGTGTTATTTAAGCATTCCTGGCTACACTGTAAAAAAAATGTAGAAAATAAAAAGTTTAAATGCTACCGTTAAAAACCTGTTAAGTAGTTATCGCTAGAAAATCTTAACATATACAATTAAAAACTGTAATGGAGTTAACAAAACATTAAATTGAATGTATTAATTATTAACTTTTCTGGCAACCACAGCATGAAAAAAGGGATGGGACGATTACCGGTTTCAAGATTAACCATGAAAAAATGCCCTGACGGTTAGTATTATCGTTTAAAATTTTATTATCATTACAACTGTGTTTGATTACCGTGATTTTGAAAACCCGCAGTAAATCCTGTCCGCCAGAATCAGTTTGACGCAGGCGCGCACGTGCAACATAGTTTTTTGCACAAGGCGGCATTTAAGGGTTAATGTATTGTTTTCATTCACGGTAAACTTATTAGACAGATTTATACATTTTTTTACCACAGAAATAATTTCAGGGACATGAAATATTAAATTGCCATTTTCAAAATTAAAACTTGTTAAATGTTTTCAGTGTGTGTATCAGTTCTTTTTGAACATTTCCATCTCATTTTAACAAAACCATGATATTATTGATAACCGTGATAACTTTGGTCACTATAATCATGATATTAAATTTTTATACCGTCCCATCCCTATGATTTTTTTCCACAGTGTAGGAAAGCACCTTATACTTGGGAGCGACCACATATGAGATTTTTTTGGAGGGTATATTACGCAATTTTATTTGTGTTTATTAATCACTTTAATTAATTTCAATTTCAATTTAACATCTTAGCAAAACTATTTTTCTGAAGAAAAATGAACAAGTCTGCTTTCTCTGAGAGAAGGCGAGATCTTTCCTGGCTATATTACTTGTACAACCGCCTTTGCAGGATTTAAATTTTTTACATGTTTTACACTTTGCTTCATCGTTAAACTTTTGGAAATGAATCCAAACTTTTGACTCTCTTTTAGACACATTCAACACTATCCGTATATACTTTAACACCAAGTATACAAAGCATACCTCAGCAGCGCAAGTTTTTTTTTGTAAGCTGCGTTAATTTGGTTGTGTGACTGTAAACAGTGGCTCAAAATAATTAATATTCATGAGGTAAGACTGTGGCTATTTAAAGTGACCGCTCCCAGCGCTTTCCTGTGCATCGCATTGAAACCACTTTTAAAAGCGAAACTTTCACGTGGTTTTGGTACCTATATTAAAAAAAAGGGTTCTAAATTAGAACCGGTTCTCGGTTCCCAAACCTATTAAAGAATGATCATGTGACTTTAACAAACATTTAACTGCGAAAAACTTTTTATATGCAGTTTTACGATATATTGCTTATTTCAAATTGCCTGAAAAACCAACGCATGTACTGTAAAAGCTTTGTGTGACTTATGAGAGTTTTTATGAAATTGAAGTTTTTCGATTGGGTGTATTTTCAGATTGCAATTTCAATGCGCGCAATTTGATGTGTAATGTAAACGCAACTCATATTTAGGTCACTCCTCCAATGTCAGTCTACAAGATCTTCATCATGTCCCAAAGCAAAAACTGTGGGATGAGTGATCAGTTAAGGGTTATTATTTGTGACCCTGCCTGTAAAATCCAAGTATTAATCTAATTATAAGATTAAAAGCATCAAAGTTTGATTTGTCTTTTTAAAAAAGATATCAAAGATATATTTTAACAGGTGATTTTATGTAGAAAACAGTAAAACATGACTTTAGCTAAGTTTTTACAGACTGGATCTGTGGTCCATAATGCTGCTTTTGTGCAGTAATATTAATGGATAACTTTAGCCTTTGTGGATACATCTAATAATAGTCCTTATGCGTCAATATAATAAACCAGTCTGCTACCAAAAGAAACGCCACCTACATTTTGCACCTTATCACAGGGACCAAAGTACACCATGACACCACCACAAAAGGTTCATCAGATCAGACATTCCTATCAATCCACGGTAGACCTGCAGATATAATCGCTAACATTTGTGTTGGTCACAAAAGTCCATAAACAGTAACAGCATCTCACCTGTAGTAAGACAGCAGGCCATTGCTCAGGACAAACCATCTCCTTTGGTATCCTTTGATGTAATTAGTCCATTTGAAGAGCCAGCCTTTGTACATGTCTCCGGGGGCTGGGGTGGGCGCCTTGGGCTCCGACATCACGACAGCCCGTGGCTTCACAGTGTATGAAGGGGGTCTGGGTCAACACAAAACGATTAAATGGGCTTGTTTACACCGATAACTACAGGAGGCAATGTCTACAAACTTGTTCCTACAACAGAAAGGCCTCAAACATACCTCCCTGTCATTCCTTTTACATATACTTGTGTAACATAAATAAACACACAACATCGACAGTGCAAATATACAACACCTCATCTGTTTGTTTACATAAACAAATGTTGCGTGCCAGCCTACCTACAGTAAATGGCATTTTAGGCGCTGTACACCTAGAAGACATTTTGGGCATGATGTTATTGATACCCAAAAATGCTGTCTAGATATGTTTGTAACACAGTCCGAATTTTGCACGTAAAAATTAAAACGTGCGTTATACTAACTAAGTCAACATGATGTCAATATATATGGAGGTTCATGGTTTCGCCTACGTGTCAAATACAAACTCGCTGGGTCAGACAACAACTTACTTAAAGATATTTATCATCAAAACTGAAGAAACACTTTAAACGACTGCTAATAATGAATATTTATGACATTGCTTAATAAAAATAAACACGATTCGGTCATGTTTAAACTTTAAATAAATGCGGCCTGTATGTCCCCGAGTCCAAACGACCTCTAAATTACAAAATTTACACATAACGACACAAAACACAGCTTTACAGTTTGGTTTTTAAATTAAAGTAGAATTTGGGGATATGAATGTCTGTCAAAAGCACGCACGTACACATAAAAAGTATTTGACGGCTAATTCAGCTAACGGCTAATAAAACTGACGCGCTATCGCGAGACATGCACGCGTAAGCTCAAAAACGCCAATAAATCTCTAAATAAAAGACATATGCGATTATACATAATTTATAAACCTTTCAAATGCACGTCAAATCATAAACAGTCATTGAATTGTGTCAGAGCGAGGGGAAATATGGGCTGAAGTGAAGCTAACTAGCCCGTGCTAACCTTCAATTTCTCTGTAAAGACAACCATAAAAACGAAATAAAGCGCACCATCAGACAACACCTCTATAAAAACACACCTAACTGCATGACATGATGGGAAAACATAAAACCCACAGTGCAATAAGTGCTTAAAGTTTGAAAATGTGTTTTGAGTTCAGCACAGCTCTTACCTGATCTTTCAACGATCCCCTCTGTAGAAGAAGGAAGTCACAGTGACATGAAAGACAGGAGTGAGTAACTCCACACAATTCACATAAAAGTCACATTGTTTCATCAATGGCCTGCTTCTCATCAATAAACCACTTATCTCCGTAAATGATTATATTCTAGATAAGATAGGAATCGTCATTAGTTTGTCATTAGTCCCTGTACAAAATAAAGAGTAAAATGATGACACAATAAGTGATCGTAGGTTATAATTTATGGTGATTTAAACAAGGTTTGACAGTCTCTTAACCATGATAAAATCACTATAACACACACATGGTGTGGCTTATTGATGTTGTTAAACTGCTATTTGATTTTATATTTAATAGGGATTAATAATAATAATAATAATAATATGAATATGAATAATAATAATGAAATATTAACAAACTAATATAGTTCATTAGCATGTAGCAGCTAAATCCATTAATAACTGTAGTAGGTTGTTCATGGTTGCCAAGCAACGTATAGCAGCTCTCCCAAAAGTCATTTATTATTTCAATAATTTTTGACCTGTGTACTGTAAATTAATAGATTTTGTAGTGTAAACTAAACAAATATTTCTAATATGTTTTTAAATATATAAATGATATTGTTAAATATATTAATATATTAAATACTACTAATATTATATTCTAAAAGGCATTATAGACCAAGTTGTGTTTCACCGTTTCGTTCTTTCTTTCTTTCTTTCTTTCTTTCTTTCTTTCTTTCTTTCTTTCTTTCTTTCTTCCTTCCTGTCTAGGCAGTAACATTCCCTGCTAAAAAAACAATAGACACCATCACAGAAATTCTATTGTTTTTATTGGGAATTTTATAGGTTCTAATAGAATATGGCCCAAAACACACTACAGTGTATTGGTTTTTGTTGGTCTCTAATGGTATGTATTGGTTCTAATGTAATATGACCCAAAACACACTACAGTGTACTGGTTTTAATTGTAAAAGCTAATGCCCGATTCGTATTTTAATGGAAACCATTAGAATTTTCTGTAATGGTTTTATTGTTTTTTTTCAGCAGAGCTCCCATATTCATTATAAAATAACCAAACACTGAGATATTTCCGGACTTTAGATGATTTTATTGTTTGTTTAGACTCATTTGAAATCATTTTAGGTCCTCATCATGGGGCTCCTGAAGTTTGTTAAGGCTCCGGACCGCTGTTGTTGGAGTGTTAGTGAGGTCGGGTCGTCATCTGACCGATAGGTGGCGATACACACACACGCGCTTCTCTGTGTTTGCCCGCACGTCCACGAAGAAGACCGCGTCATGTTTTGAAGCGTGCGCTGCTGTTGTTTATTCTTCTGCGATCACACATTCTGCTCAAGATATATTACACCAACACATTTGTGTGGTAATTAATAACGCTTTACCTGCTGAATATGTAAAGTTAATGTTTTTGATGTGCGTTTTATTAATTCAAATTTGTCATGTTTTGAAGGAAATGCCTGTCTGCTGGCTGGTGAGTGACGATGATTTTCATAAACCCATCCAGCTTGTTCACCATCAAACTGTGATTCTGGGTAGAGGACCAGAAACTAAAATAAAAGACAAAAAGTGTTCCAGAGAGCAAGTTGAATATATCGCATCAGTTGTTTTGTAATGTTCAATAAATGAAAACAGACTAACTTTACAGTAAACCTGCTTTATATTGCAGTTGAACTGAGAGCTGATTGCAACAGAGGATTTATCAGTGTTAAACAGGTATGTCAGGATATTATATAATAGAAAAAAAAGACAAAAAACCGATATTAGTCACTTGCATTCTTGTTTAAAATTTGTCATTAAAATAAATCCCTGTTTTATATATATATATATATATATATATATATATATATATATATATATATATATATATATATATATATATATATATATATATATATATATATATATTAAATCTGCCATACGATGATGATTAGTTGACTTGTGACTAATCGTTTGCAGAATAAAAGGTTTGGTTTAAATAATATATGTGGGTGTACTGTTTATAATAATGATGTATATATAAATACACATACATGCATGTGTAAATTTAAGAAAAATATATATCCATATAATAAATATATTTATATATATATATAAATTATATTTAAATATGAAACACATGCAAATATTTCTTAAATATATACATGCATGTGTTTATATTTATATATACATAATTAATTATTATACACAGTAGACCCACATTATGTAAACAAAAACTTTTATTCTGCAAACGAATTGTCATGACTAATCATTAGGCAGCCCTTTATTTAACATTCAACAAGCCAGCATTAAATGACAAACTATATTTTTACAGTTTTGATTTTGCGTCAGCAAGTACTTCATTATTTTACTCAAATACTTCTCTTTCTCACGCTATAGCCGATACATTAGTGCATTTCTATTTAATCCTCTTTTTTCCTGACAGTTAGGTGTGAATCCTACAAATGTGGACGGTGTGGTTGTGGGCAAAGGCAATCAGGTAAACACAGTGAGATTTTTCCTTGTCATTTCCATAAGGTTACACCCATAGATGTCCTATTCTCTCGTAATTAATGCTATATTGCACAGGTTATCGGTCTTAACAACCTACAAACCACATGTCACCCACCTCTACAACCAGGTGACGATAAAGCCGGGCCAAAGGCTTTACATGGTCAATCAGCTTTATCCATACACAGTGAAGTTCACTGAAGAGACGCCCAGATCTGCTGCAGAGGGCATCAAAGCCTCCAAAAGACCACACCCTGAAAATGTAATGTCCCATTCAGACCATCACTCGATGGATTCACCTCCACCAAAAAAGACTCCAACACCAAGCTCTGATAAATCAGTAAGTTACTTCAATGGAGGATTTATCAGATCCTTATGAACAAAGACCACTTTATTATGCATAAATTGTGACCCTCATAAGATGTTGCTAATGGGACCATTGAATGCCCATATTTCTATTTAGAGCCTTTGTGTATTTAAACCTGTTTTTTAAGGAATCTGCAGGTCATTGGAGTCAAGGCCTTAAAGCTTCAATGCAGGACCCAAAGATGCAGGTATACATTATTCATCTATATTGTATAATCTTATGTTGTACATGGCTGTGGACCATGTTAGATAAACTCTTCTGAGATAACATATTTGCTCTTCTCCTCAGGTGTATAAAGACGATAGGGTGGTGGTCATCAAAGACAAGTACCCCAAGGCGAGGTACCATTGGCTGGTGTTGCCGTGGGACTCGATCTCCAGTTTGAAGGTTTTGAGATCGGAGCATTGCGACCTGCTCAAACACATGCAAAAAGTTGGAGAAAAAATGGTGCAGCAGTCTCCAGACGCTCAGAAACTCAGATTTCGTCTGGGCTACCACGCAATTCCCAGTATGAGGTACACCGCAATCCAGCTGCTGATATGGGGAAGGGCGGAGCTTGTGTGACATGTCTATAATGTATGCCATGTATTTTCACTAGTCACGTCCATCTGCACGTGATCAGCCAGGACTTTGATTCACCTTGTTTGAAGAACAAGAAACATTGGAATTCCTTCACTACCGAATACTTCATTGAATCTCAAGGTAAGAGGAACATTAGTTTTCATTGTTAATCCAGTTTCATCACATTATGGAAGTAAAACATCTTGTTCTTTTAGACGAAATAAAGTCATGCTTTGTCTTAATACAGATGTTATTGCGATGCTGGAAGCAGATGGGAAGGTGACCGTTAAGGAAGGCACAAGTGAACTACTGAAGCTTCCTCTACGCTGTCACGTTTGCCGTAAAGAGCACCCGACAATCCCAAAATTGAAAGAACATCTCTTGTCTCACCTTTCTTCTTAAATAGCTAATTTACAAGAAGTTTGAGAGATTGGCTTTGGTTTACTTTACTTTTTGTCTGTTTCAAGTCAAATTTCATTTGTTGTGAATTAAAGAGCTTGGATTTGTTTTAAGAATCCTGTGTTTTGGTCTGGGACTTACAAATTAATCCGTGACTTATAAGATTTATTGTAGAAATAATAAGGAATCGTTGGCAGTTTGTACATCTCTTTGGTTTTTAATCAAGTGTTTTCCAATGTGGTTATTAAAACCATAAATGTTTTAACCTATACATACACATCATATAAATGCACTTGCTGAAGAGGTTACATTGGCACAAGACAAATGAAAACGAGTATCAAATGAAATCTGTTAGTTTGTAACACACAAAAAAGAAGCAGATGGTGCATAGACACCTAGGAATCGACACTAAACTAAAGCTACAATTTCTAACAGATGAGTTTGCATATAAATACAAAGTCATTTTTAATGTATATTGCAGTCGTATATCACAACTTAATAATGTAAACTAATACAATATTAAAAAACAAGATAAAAATAAAAAAGCACCATTGCAAAGTCAAAACTTTCCTAAAAATAGATTTCACAGACTTAAACTTTTCACAATTATTGCTTTTCTAATTGAATTATAAATGCAGATGTCTATTTATTTATCCAATTTCTGCTGTATAAAACTTACAATGTAGATATCATTTAAATTTAGTTTTAAACTAAAATGCTTTAAAAAAGTCAAAAAGTTTTATTCAAATTTTATTATTAATAAAAAACAAAAGAGTTTAACAAATAATCAAATTTCTTATCCTTTATCATAAAATATTGGGAGCCTAACTAGTGTCCGAGTGAAGAATTCCACTTTTCCTCTAACTCAGTGTCCTGCATCTGTCCTGAGATATTAGATGCACTCATTTGCCTTTAGCTTTCTAAACTAAAAACTTCCCTTTAAGTAGTTATGACAAAACCATGTCACGTGATCCCTGAATAAAAGCCTTTGTGCATCTCCAAAGCACTTTTTTGGAGTGTAGGTTTTTGTAATATATGCTGGCCTCCATCAAGCCACTGTGCCTCCAGTCTGAAACACCAAAAACATATCACATTAAGGTGTAACAAGCTTTTTTTGTTATAAAATTTGCCATATTTGAATTATCAATGACTCAATCTTTTAAAGGTCCAGTGTGTAGATTTTTAGCGGCATCTAGTGGCGGGACTGAGAATTGCAACCAACGCTCACGCGAGTAATCTACATCAAGGAACGTGATGGTATGTATGCAGCATAAAGAGAACCACAGTGTATGTACCAATGTTAACAATCTTTCCATTTGAACTGATCAAATTCAACTAAGATTACATAAATCCCCATTATACTCACCATAGGTTTCATTTCTCCGGGATTACCTTTCCCTTTGCTGTCCTGCTCTGTGGCTTTCCTTGCATTCTCTACAAACTCCTACATGAACGATTGGAGACAGAAACATATAAAATGTTAAAATCGCAATGTTTGCAATATTGTAGCACTGCCTCATGCATACTGCGCTCACCATAAGCTCTTTGTCCATGTAATACTCGCTGCCCGGGCTGCCGTCATTGTTCTTGGTGTCGATGGCGAAGCAGAGGAAGAGTACGTCTACTACAGTCTCAAAGATGGACAGGAAACAGTGAGCCACCAGGAAGGCAAACAGGCACACTATGATGAGAGGCAGCACCCATACAGTGTATTCTCTCTGATAGTTCAGCGCAAGGACGCCTGCAAACGCCGTGCACGATACGATCAAGATCTGTGAGCACAAGAAAAACCTGTTAGAGGATCTGATATCACAGCTGGAAATAAGAAAATTGTCTCGAGACAAACCTGTTAGAGGATCTGATATCACAGCTGGAAATAAGAAAATTGTCTCGATTTATTTTACATTTTTAATATATAGGAAAAATATATGCTGCAAACTAAGTGGTCTTTGCCATAAAATACAGTTCTCATTTTTATCCGCTTACAAAACACCACGTTTTATTTTGTGCCACCATACTTACTCATGTAACTACTCATGTCTTTAAATAAGGAAAACATGGAAGTGTTTGGTGGCTTCTAAATTCATCCCTGTTTGGATCCTAAGGAATGAATGGGGCTAGGCTAAATGCTAACACATTCACGACGCGCTGTACAAAGATTAAGTGCACGCATTGAAAAAAGATAGGTATGTATTAATTCATCTAAGTTGAGGTAAGAACATAGTAAAATATTGAAAAACGTGGGTGTTTTCCTTTAACTCTTCAATTAAGAGAAAACGCTTCCCTGCCAATGAAGAGTTTTTACAGCAATCTGTATTTACACTTTTTTCCACCATGTGGCACTCTTACCCAACTTATAAAACCCGGAAGTATCCCCTTAGGGCAAACAGTTCAAACTCTGTGTATGTTTTGAGGATCGTTCTGAATCTCAATAAAAAGTCTTTCACAAAAACACAATCTCAGCTTTTTGCTCAAAATGTTGTATTTTAAAATAAACCTACCCATATTTGAGAGGTGATAAAAAGAGAACAAATGAAGGTAGGATGAAAAGTTGTTTGTTTGAAACAGAAAGTCTGTTCTTTCATTTGGTATATTGTATGTTTATATATTTAATAAACATTTTCTGGGAGGCATAAAACTTTTGTGAAAATCATAAAAACTGGCTGGACACTTTTTTCTTAAAAACGCTGGCGGGGGAAGAGATCATGGATTTTGCATTTAATGAACTTTTGTACATGTCAAGAGCATTAGGTTACAATTATCAAAATTTTTGACGGTTTTGTGGCTTTTGCATTCGAACTCTACAATTTCTATTGTTCTACATGTTTATTAATAGAAATAAAAAATAGGCCTAAATTTGTTTTAATTAAAGTAAATGATCATTAGAAATATTGCCTTAGTAAAAAAAAAGTTGAGCCACTACAATTATTAACTGAAACAAAATGAAAACTAAACAAAAGAGAAATAAAAATTACAATGAACTTAAATTAGCAATATTAGTTAGAAAAATATTTTAAAAAATTGCTAATTAAATCACAAAAGCTCATATCAAAATTACTAAAAATTTTACTAAAATAAACTAAAAATATAAAAATAAAAGTCATTTAAAAATAAGAAAACTAAAATAACTTGAATAAATACCTTTCCTAAGAACAGGACAAAGTCCCCAACGCTGTTGATAGCTGCTACACGCAGAACGTTCTCAGCCAGGAGGAACAAAGCGTCTCGCGCGGATGTACAAAAGCCTGTACTGTTAATAGCTGTTGCTGTGTATGCGTTCTGAAAAAGAAAAACAATTTATTCATCAAAATAAAACTAGAACTAAACCTACGTTCTTTACATTGCATGCACAATGCTTAAAGGATTACTCCACTTTCTGATGATTTACTCACACCCATGTCATCCAAGATGTTTATGTCTTTCTTTCTTCAGTCGAAAAGAAATTAAGTTTTTGAGGATTTTTCTTCATATAGTGGACTTCAATTAAGCCCAACAGTTTGAAGGTCCAAACTGCATTTTTAATGCAAAGGGCTCTTGGCGATCCCAACCGAGAAACAAGAGTCTTATCCAGCAAAACCATTTTGTCATTTTTGCAAAAAAAAAGTGCATCCTAGGGCTAGTGCAAGGTGAGTTGGCGTGGTTAAAAAGTTCTTTTTTTGCAAAAATGACAATAGTCTTGCCAGATAAGACCCCCATACCACGGCTGGGATCGTTTAAAGCCCATAGACTGTAAAAAAGATGGACGACGCCTGTTCGCTCTCTTCCATTGGTGAAAAGTGAAGCCGCCAGTTGCCCGATATGGCGCTGACATCTTGGGTTTTGAGTCTGCGCAATAGCGATTTCGGGACCAGTCATGCGCAGTAGTGAGCAGGAAGGGAAGGCGCAAAGTCAAAACCCCGCCCTCGCTCTCGTAGAATGCGCATATCACACGATATCACAGCTGTCAATCATGACGTGACACCACTGTTTTTATATAATTAAATAACTAACTAAACACAAACCTATTTTAAAAACAAATATTTGAATTTACATAAGCGTGATAAAAACTACAGTAAATGACAGAAACCAGCTTCGGAAAAAAGATAATTGAAGTGAATTTTTTTAGTTGGTGTCAAGTCCCATTGAATAACATGGGGAGGCGGGCTTTATGACCTATACTGGGACCGGTCACTGGGGGGCGATCGAGACGTTTTGGCTTCACTTTTCAGGGCTTGTGCGGCACGCTTGTTAAAGCCCTTTAAAGCTGCATTTTGGACCTTCAAACCGTTGGGCTCAATTAAAGTCCACTATATGGAGAAAAAAAGTATTTTTTTTTTGGACTGAATAAAGAACGACATAAACATCTTGGATGATATGCGGGTGAGTAAATTATCAGAAAATTCTCTTACGGAAGTGGAATAATCCTTTAACCAGATGAGAAAGAGGAATTAAAGCATAAATGACAACATTTGCTTAGCTTTTTTGAATAAGACTGATTAGATGCACTCACCACGTTGAGGTAATTAAGACACTTTTCTAAACACCACAGACAGCAGATACACGCCTTCAGCATGCAGCGTGCACAAGCGTTTTCCTGCAAAACATAAAACAAGATTTACGTAAAAGTCTGTAAGTGATAAAGTCAAGCGTTTCTCCTTATAAACGCATGACCTCACCTTTCCTTTCAGCTGAGTGTGGATGTAGCTGAGAATAAGCCGTGGTATCTCCACTAAAGTAATGATGAAGGCTCCTTTAATCACAGTGCCCAGGTGATATCGCATCAGTGTCAGGACAGACGACACTATGGGCGTGAAGGGCAGCTGGGATTTATCTCTGCAGAGACATAAAGACACGTTTAATAAACTTTCACACTAAGATGTGAAGATTTAATGACCTGCGACCTCTGACCTGGTGAAGTAGTACGTGACGACAGCTCCGGCCACGGTCATATGCTGACAGGCGAGGATAAACTCGCTGATCCAGATGAGACCCACAGCGTGGTACCAAACCATGTATTGCAGCGGCCCGTCCATATGAAACTCCACCAAACCCGTCTGGTTGTTCTTTACTGGACTTCCTGTAGAAAGACGGTAGCAGATCAGAACGTGCCTGCTTTTAATACATAGGACAGAAAACAAGAAATCTGAAACCGAGCAAACATTCGAACTTCGGTGCGCCTGCATAATATGTTAATGTAAATATCCTATTTAAATTGAACTATTTTGAGTATGTGTCATTAATAGTATAGGTATTGAGGTGATATCAAGATATATTAAACATACCTGCGGTTCCCAGAAACATAAGAACAGTGATCCAATAAACCCAGAAGCACATGAGGGTCAGGAAGGTCCAGAAGGGCTGCAGTGCCAGTAAAGGCAGATGTGTGAAGACTTTACCAGCCACGTGAAACAAAGCGATGGTGAGGGCCACACGCTTCCTCATGAAGAACATCAGCAAGAGCAAAATCACCTGATACACAAACATATGTTAGCTTCATAACCAGCAGGTTTAAAAGCATCTCAAGGGTAAAACCTGAAGAAGCTGAGTGACAAAATGCCAAGAATACGTTTCTAAAAATGGGTAAAGCATGCCATGACTACATTATTTAAAAACATTATTTTTAAATTAATTTTGAGAGTTTTTGTTTAAACAATTCTAGAGTTACATTTGTTACTTTATAGTTTTGATAGTTTACTATTATTATAAAACGTATGCTGGAAACACACTCTCGTAAACGTGCATCAGTCATTACGGGAAGCTATTATTTTAGTTTGTAAAGTTTTAAATATAACTTTTTTAACAAAATCAATTGCCCTCAGAAGGCCTTTATTAACCCCCTGAAGCCATGCGGATTACTTCTGTAAAGGGTGGATGGACTTTATTACATTTAACTTATATTAGCATTTTTGTTGGCAATTTGGCAAAGCTAATAAAATGAAAAAAGCTTATAGCGCAGTTACTAAAAATTAAACATAAATAAACATGAAATTTAAAAAATAAAAGTACATTCAAAATATTATACTAGAGTTACATTTGTATTTTATAGTTTTGATAGTTATTAAAGGGATAGTTCGGCCAAAAACGATATTAAACCCATGATTTACTCACCCCCAAGCTGTCCGAGTTGCATATGTCCATCGTTTTTCAGACAAACACATTTTCGGATATTTTAGAAAATATTTTAGATATTTCTGTTCATTAAATGTTATGTTACGGGGTCCAGCAATAGTCCACGACCTTCAAGTCCAAAAAAGTGCGTCCATCCTTCACAAATTAAATCCAAACGGCTCCAGGATGATAAACAAAGGTCTTCTGTGGGTAATCCGTGCGGTGTTTTTGTAGAAATATCCATATTTAAAATGTTATTAACTTTATAAACTAGCTTCCGGTAGCGCCGCCATCTTAGACTCAGGAGAGAGGATTAGCGTAGTGTACGCACTTTTCTTAGTGACGTATGACAAATTCGGAGGGCGGGGGCACCGAGCAGCAGCAGAGAAACTCTGTACGCTGCGTAAGCTCTCATCCTGAATGCGCATCACTCCAAAATGGCGGCGCTACCGGAAGCCAGCCTACAAAGTCAATAAAATTCCAAACATGGACACTTCCACAAAAACACCGCACGGACCACCCACAGAAGACCTTTGTTTATCATCCTGGAGCCGTTTGGATTTAATTTGTGAAGGATGGACGCACTTTTTTGGACTTGAAGGTCGTGGACTATTGCTGGACCCCGTAACATAACATTTAATGAACAGAAATATCTAAAATATTTTCTAAAATATCCGAAAATGTGTTTGTCTGAAAAACGATGGACATATGCAACTCGGACAGCTTGGGGGTGAGTAAATCATGGGTTTAATATCGTTTTTGGCCGAACTATCCCTTTAAACTATTATTTAAACCCGTATGCTGGAAACGCATTTTCCTGAAAGAGTGTTGGGCGTACCAGCAGCTAGTTTTTTTTCATAGTTTTAAATATTTATTTTTTTAACTAAATTAAATCAATTGCCCCCAGAAGGACTTTATTAACCCCCTGGAGCCTTGTGCATTACTTCTTTAAAGGATGGATGGACTTTTTTTAGCTTTAAAACTAAACTAAAACTATGAATTACATTCAACTTAATTTGCAATATTCGGGAAAAAAAATTAAAAGCTATGAAAATGAAAAAAACTCATAGCGAAGTTACTAAAAATTAAACATAAATAAACATGAAATAACATGAAAAATTCAAAATATTATACTCGAGTTACGTTTGTTATTTTATAGTTTTTATAGTTTACTATTATTATAAATTGTTTGCTGGAAACGCACTCTCCTGAACGTTATTTTAGTTACATTTTAAATATTGATTTTTTTTTTTGCAGACATGCATTTATTGAACAAAATCACATTTATTGCCCTCAAAAAGACTTTATTAACCCACTGGAGCCGTGTTGGATTACTTCTTTAAAGGATGGATGGACTTTTTTGGGCTTCAAATCAGAAGCACCATTTACTAGCATTATAAAGCTTGGAACAGCCAGCACATTTTCTAACTAACTCAGATCGTGTTAGTCTGAAAAAAGACAATCATATACATCAAGGATGGCTTGAGGGTGAGTAAATCATAGGGTCATTTTTGGGTAAACTATTCCTTTAACATGGTAGACAGTTAGCCCCAATTTAGGCCTTTTCACACTGACACTCATATACGATATAAATATTCCCTGCGATAATGCACTACAATAAAACAATAGATTCCTATTTACACCAGGAACGATTATCCACGCAATATAAAAATTATGACTTTTTCCACTTCACACAGGGAACAAACAGACCATCCAATTTGATTTGAGCCAGAGCTGCTGCTTTGACAAAATGTGAAACTGGCTTAATAGTTATTGACAGCTAAGGTTTAGAATGAAAAACTAGCCTGCAATTTACTGCTCTGTATATAATATACACTGACAACGTCTTTCAATAAATAGCGTTAAAAAGTAATTTTTAGTTTGTCGCATAATATCATCACATTGCATTCCGGGTGTTTTTCTATTTACAATGCATTATGGGCCATAAAGTGTGCTCTGTTGTAAACCGCAAATTTTGACCCATATAGTAGGTCCACATCCAGAAATTTAATGCACATAATGTACCCCACATACTTTCTTTACACTGCAGAAAACAGTATCAGATCATACCGTGCAGACAGTCGCTCCAATGGCGTAGACGAGTAGGGCTTTCTGGTTGTCGTTGGCCACCTGTAGTTCATTAGCAGGAAGAGTGGCATTCACAGACTGTTTGTGATCCACATACAGCCACCACAAAACACCAGAACCACCTGACAGAAACAAATAGCATCTCATCTCACTCATGGTGTGCTAATAGGTTCCTGAATCAGTTTTAACAAAAAGCTAACGTCTTACCAATTGAGCCGATGACCACGACAGCCGTCAGAATCCACACCAGAACAACTGAGATGTAGCGGATCACAACCATCATAATCAGAGACAGAACTGTAGAAGACATACAGAAAAGTGTTATAATCATTAGGTCTCTAATGTAGGGCTGTCACAATGATTAAATAATCATCTCATCGCGATTGTTTGACCTCATCGTGATGATTTCAGATCACCGCAATGATTGCACATCTCTCTAAAAAACACAAGGGGGAGCTGCAGCGCATGTATAAACGAGACCGTGTCAGATTACTTTTAAATATGTCTTGTGTATTAATATTCACTGTCAGGTAAACCTCGCAAAAGATTTTATTTAAATAATTATAACAATATGTGAAAATGATTTCATAAACAAAGAAAAAAATGTAATGTCAAAGCAATAAAATAGCCAATTAATTGGCATAACCGTCAAAGCCCTAAACAATTAACCGTCAGCCAAACTTCATAATCGTGACAGCCCTACTCTAATGATGAACTCATGTGCAGTTTTACATTTGTTCATTAAAGTTTGTTTTGTGATTTCACTCATATGACAAAAAAAATACTTTTTTGTTCTTTTTTGACTATTTGTTCATCAAATTTGAATAATATTTTTTAACACCCGTTTTGATGCTTTTTGTTAATTAAACGTGACTATGGACCACAAAACCAGTCATAAGTAGCACAGGTATATTTGTAGCGATTAGCCAAAAATACATTGCATGGGTCAAATTAGGGTTGCATATCGATTAATCGCAACTAATCGTTTGCAGAATAAAAATTTTAGTTTACATATATATGATGTAAACAAAAACTTTTTCTGCAAACGATTAATTGCGATTAATCGTTAATTGGTCAAATTTGTATGCCAAAAATCACTAGTATATTAAGTACATTTCCTACAGTAAATATTTCAAAAATGTATTCATCATTAGTAACACGTGTTGCTAAGGACTTCATTTAGATGACTTTAAAGGCGATTTTCTCAATATTTTTCAGATTTCAGATTTTCAAATAGTTGTATCTCAGTTTGTCCTAACAAACCATACATCAATGAAAAGCTTATTTATTCAGCTTTCAAAAGATGTATACATCTCAATTTCAAAATTGACCCTTATGACTGGCTTTGTGGTCCAGGGTCACAAATAAGATTGTTAAAAGTCACACGTAGTGGTCTCACCGAGAGCGAGCAGACACAGGCCCATAATAATCTCTTTGGAGGTCATCACACCGGCTACAACCCTGTGCACCACACTGTTATCACTGACGAACGTGATGAATGCCTCCGCAAACTTGGAGTAGCAGGAAATATCCACTGGCATACAGCGATGAAATACAGGTAATGATGCACTACAAACAATAAACACAGAAATAAATATCAATAAAAATACATTACACATATATTATATTAAAAAATGTTTTTTTTTCTGGGTGTTTACCTCGGAAGAACAGGAAGTTTTGGGCATTTTGTAGCTCTATCTGGGTTAGAGGAATACGTCTCCGGTTTTATTTCATAGGAGCATAAATTTGATCCTAGAAAGAAACAATCATATTGAAAATCCAAATGTCATTTAAATATTTATTTCAGCTACTCTAAATGAATCTCTAACTTACCATTATTTGTTGAAAAACGAGTGAGATCCTCATAAGACGTCATCTGAGTCTTTGGGCATTTTGAGACGCACAAAGCAACAGATTTAATCTTCCTTTTCAATATATCAATGTTACAGGGATCCAGGAAAAACACATACCTGTGATAAAGCAATACAAATAAAATGTTATTAAGAAAATTGTGTTGCGATATCTTTGGAAGAGAAAACAAATCTGGAAGAATTATTGGTTAACAAAGAGATCGCCTTTAAAGGGGGGGTTTAATGGTATTTCAAGCATTCTGACTTATTAACACAGTTATAGAGTTGTTTCCTCATGCTAAACGTAGGCAAAGTGTCAAAAATGCAGTTGGGCGTGTTTCAGAGTATTTCTGTGCCGAATGCACTTCGCCAGGGTTCGTACAAGTTTCGGCTAATTTTTTTCGATTACGGTTCTAACTGACGTTTCAGGGGTTTTCGATACGTATCACTTCTTTATATGGGCTTCCGCCGGAAAACTTCCCCCGGAAAACCCCGCCCAGCCGTCAGTCAGCGGGAGACGCTAGAGCTTGCTAACAGCTTATCACGCCACTCAGCCTTGTTTAATTTCAAAAGTCAACAATGGCACAACAAGAAGTGTGTTTTTGGATGTAAGGAGAAGACATCCAGCCTTATGGAAACAATGGATATAGTTTATTATCCGGATTAGCAGCGGAGTTTTGCGTGTGTGTTTGATGCGGTGGATTTTCAGAACCGGGTCATGACGAGTTACACGTGGTAAGTAAGACTTCTGTCTTATGTTGGAAATAGGCGCGTGTATATTATATAAATGACACGAACATGTAGTGAATCATAAGTTAAAACAGTGTTGTATAGTGTTGTATGACTCGTACTCGCTCCTCCCGTGTTATAACTCCTCCTTCTTTATTTTTTCGTACGTTATCGGAAAGATTCGGTAAAGCTAATCTTTCTTTTATAAATCTGATTAAACTAAAGACTCTTCAGAGATATAAAGGATGTCATACTACTCTATAGGTACTCCAGATTAATATCAGAAATGCAGAAACAGCGTGTGTTACGTGAGCTTTAAAAAATGTACCCTTTAGGTGATAAAATGTTTCTCAGTGGAAGGATATCACCTCATCGTATATACACTTTACTGACATCAAACCTCTAACCAGCTAAACTATTCACTTAGTTATGTTGTTGAATATGCGTTTGTTGCAGTGAATCAATGACAATGCATTGTTTATTGTTAATAAGAGTAAACAATTCTGGCTTTTACGAACTTTCTGGAGGTGTGATCTTGGCCGCTGAGCTCAATTCCTGGGATTTCAGCATTCTTCTGACCGCAGATGTTCCCATAGCTGTCGTACCCTGATATGAGTCTGGATGCGGCTCCGGTTGCTATGGCAAAACCACAGATGCAGAGCTGCCATGCAAAGACAGGAATATGAGAAATTTACTTTTCAGGAAAATCTTTAGTACATATGGTAAATATTTAAAGATTTTAAATGCAATATAGACAGTATGATACAGATGACAGTATGATTTGGTGTTTGTTTCCTGAGCACTGGTTAATTTCAACCTCATAGAGTCTAACTATATATAAGATTGTTTTGATACCATACTGAGTCACATACCATGCCGATATTAAAGAGGATAAACAGGAGGAGCCATGGGATATCCGTGCACTTCCTCTGCTCTAATGGTTTCCAGTCTCGCTTCTTCTGTAAAAGGAAGATAACAAGACAGTGTGATGCTACATTTTAACCATTTCAAATGACTTGCACTTTATACTTGCATTGTAAATCAACTAGTCAATGCATGCAAATATTACTATACCAAACCAGCTTTATGCATATTAAGAAACCAGTTAAGATATGTAAAAAAAAAAAAAGGAGAAAGAAACACTACTGAAAATAACAGTTCGGCTGTGTTTTGGTCACTTTTTAAACTGGACTAAGTGGGTCAAACTGGACCAGCTTGAAAAGCTTTGCTGGGCTGGGAAGACCATCTTAAACCAGCAACCAGCTTATGTCGGTTTGAGCTGTTTTTACATTAAGGCGAAAGAAAGAAAGAAAGAAAGAAAAAAAATTTGTCAACTATAAAGCGCGTGGATGAAACTCTTGGGTTAGTCGGCGAAACCCGGAAGTGAGTTTGTGTACTGTTGACAAACAAAGATCTGTCCACATGATTCGTTTGATATTATTACAGCTTCTGGTTCGTTAAAACACTTATTTCCAACTTTAGACATGTTTAAGTTCTGTATGTAGACCGTTTATAAAACACCATTCAATGTCTGCTCGTAAGGTGAAGTTTACCACCACAACTTCGAGACTTCACGCAACTTAAAAACATCTAAAATATGAATCCGCTTGAATTTACATAATGTATTGTATGGATTACCTGTGTGCTCCCACAGCATCCCATTGTGGGAAATTCCTGAGTTAATCTGAATTACAAACACACGAGAGTCCAAAAACAGGGAGTCGCCCGCCACCACCGCGAGCTCGACGCGTTCTGCAGGGAAAACTTGGCGTGAAAGTTACACGTGCGAGATAAACACGTTTAAATGTCATTAAAAACCAAAGCGCCGTCCACTGTCACATCAATTTGCCGTCTCTTACATACAGATGGCTGGTCTTCGTAAATGAATGATTATTTTGTTGTTTGTTTCAGGATCATTCGCGCTGTAACTCTCCCTGGTGAATTTTGTGACAAGGTGAGGGCGGAGCTGTCGCGTTCTCCACCTCTGTCCTATGTGCCCCTGAACCAAAAATTAAATCAAATGTTTTACACTCCGGGTAGGAGACGTTCACGCGAACCGGACCCTCCATGAGTAAATAAAACTAGATACGGAATAGGAAAAAAGGGCACGTTTGGTGTACCGGATTTTGTCATTGAGCTTGCAAAGTACAATTCGTAAATGAATCGTTCGCTCGAACCGATTCCTTTAATGACTCGATTAGAGCGATTCGCATTCGTATATCTGGAGGTAAGCGGTTATGTTAGGAGATTAAACTGTATTGTGTTATATTCTTAACAAAACTGAACACACTGTAGGATGATAACGGTGAGAAGTGATATATAAAAGTCTATTTTAATTAATGAACCGTGTGAACCGATTTGGGCCTTTATTTAGGACTTTCGCGCCATCTAGCGGACAGAATAGAAAAGTGCGGATATTTAATTTTCCAACTCATTTTAACATTGTAAGGTCCAGAGATGTCAACACAAAAAATCCAAACGCTATTAAATAGGCTTGTTTTCCCAATTTAAGTCCATGTTGTTAGCCTGTTCAACGCGTAACGTAACTTAGTACAATTCACTAATAGTTCTGTTCGTTGTAACTGTTTTGTTGAAAGTATATTATGTTCTTTAAGGATATGAACGGACACAATAACGTCGCCAGACAAACGATATATTCAGCCGTGAAACTAAAGTGGAGATGCCGGGGATTGAACCCGGGGCCTCATACATGCAAAGCATGCGCTCTACCACTGAGCTACATCCCCGCTGGAAAATAGCATCGTTTATTAGCATTAAGACGGTTGAATTTAAATATTTAATAAAACTTAAATGATAGCGACGTTTTAAAGTTTGAGAGCTTTACAAAACTACGCTATTGTCATGTAAACAAAAGACTTGAAGCACCAGTCTGGTATTTAGTGAAAACCCGTTTTGAGTATGCAGTCAGAGTACAGATTTGACTTCCCTATTTCTGATTGGTTAATACACTGAGAAAGCTGCTAACTGATTGGTCCCTATTTCTAAATCCCACCCGTCAATGACGTTCGGTTACGCCCACTGAGTGTACAGTGTGACTGTGAAATCAGCGAAAACACGAGGAAAACGCGTCTAAATGGGAAAAAGCTGTTGTGTGATATACTGTACTAACAGATTTAACACGAATTCGCAGCTATCGTTTTACACACTGCCAAAAAACACCGAAAGGAGAAGTAAATTGATCGTCCACAGACCACAGGTGGGTTGATAAGTTGCTAGGGTCACTATGAAGCAAAGATTTTACATTCTACTTAAAAGTATTTTTTTTTAAGTATTTGTATTTTATCCGTGTATTTCATTGGGAAAACATACATTCCCAAGCATATCTCATAATTTTTACTCTATTACATTTCATAAATACAAGTTTTGTTTTACATTTAACATTTAAGTACATTAACGTACTTTTACTCAAGTAAAAGTAATTTTTTTAAATGTAATTAGGTATCAAATAAAATTTTATATGAAATATTAAAGAATACACAGTATGATTCTATGCTTTATAATGTAGTGAAGTAAAATGTTTCCCAATACAAACACCCCAATAAAGCACAGATGCTTGGAAAATGTAACTAATGTAGCGAAGTATTGTCCACCTCTGCTATCAAGTCCAACTAAATTCAATTTAAGCTGATAATAATCAGTTTTACTGTCATTTTCGCAGCAGCCGCTATAAATACCAGCCATTTTGTTGAACGTTTGCCACTCAACAATCAGTGCGTGCTCCGGTGTGGTCACGTAGAAAAGTGAAATCAATGCATACCCTCTATACATTAAACGTATCATAGATGTATGCAAAATAGTCATAAAATTGATTTAAATATTTGATTTGTGATATTTAATTTTCTTTTCTTAATGTAAATCTAATCTATGTAATTTCGCGATTTGTAGCGTTTGTATAATGATTTTATATTGTACCGAATTATTTGGCAATGAAAAAGAAAAGTCCCCTACCAGGGGTTTTATAATGTCATGTGTATATCAAAGAAAAAAAACCATTTGACCTTCAGTCGTAACAGAAAATATTTACTGAATAAGCCTTGTTAAAAAGTTTAAATGGTTTATAAAATTAGGTCTGAAGGTATTTAGATATAACGTTACATAGATATCCTATTGAAGACAATGTCCAATTTTATTTAAATAACGACTTCATTTTCTTGAACCTAATGTCAGAACATCAGTTTCCTCAGTGTTGCAGTTCATTTTGGCGCCGCTAGGGGCGCACAAACGGCACACTTTTACGAGGAGTAGGACATGACACAAAATTGACTGAAATAGCTTTTATTATTTAAATTGTAAACACATACATTGTAACACAGAAAATAATGGCCACGTGGGACATCCAATATTAATGTCTAGTAATGTCTTTCGTTAAACACACAATTGTCTCATTTATGAAAAGTGTGAATGTCAAGACCATTGTAGATTATAAAGTGCTTTAGTTTTGGACCAAAGACAATACTATTTTTTACTTTCATATCGTCCAATGTGCATCAGGGATTGTTGCTTGACTTTTCGAGGGTGTTTGACTAAAAGCACCTCATGGATCTGGAAAACAATCTATATGTAGCACCTCATTACTTTTGGTCACTTCGAACTATAGGATAACAAAGGTGCCATGGGTTGAAATGGCTGTGGTAACAATTTTAACTAAGCGTTAACAAAATAAGGAGGCACATTCTAAGTTAACAACTCTGTACCAGACCCATAAATGTACGTTTAATAAAAAGATCCTGAAGAAGATTTGAAACCCATTGCCCCGGTTTGGCACGGACATTATAGCTGCAGTACAGTTCCACAGGTAACTGCCAGTATGTATTATTGGTTTACTGAATACTTTTACGCAACAACCATGAATCTCCCAGTAAAATCCCACCAAGACCCTCCTAAATGTTCACATGAGTAAACACACACGTTGATACCCACATGGAAATACTTCAGACAACAAAGCTAGAATGGCTCTTGGAACAGGACAGAAGACATGCTGTAGTTCACATCGTTGTCCTAAACGTGAAATTCACGTAAAGCATGCAATAAATCAAATTCACTACGTAAAAAGCGACATCGGTGCAACCGTTTTCAGGCCCTGTCTTTACAGTAGATGTAAATCCCACCGTAGGTCCGAGGACAGTGTGCGCTTAAAGACCAGCCATCTGTTCGGGGTTTCGTAAAATAATTTTCCGCGTCCGCTTCACGTCTAGTAATAGCTGGTATCGTGTTTCGTCCATTAGCGGAGTGTTGATTCAAGGCACAACACTTTCAATACAATAGTGAAACATTGCACAACATTTTTCCAAAATATCATATGAGTATAGCTTTAAATGCATATGTAAAAATAAAGTACAAAGAAAACTCCAAAAAGTTTAAAGTTTTAAGCCTGCGCTAAATAAAGAGATGAACGTCGGCCCTGAATTAGACATCTCGTTGGCAGTGTCTGATTGATGTATTTGATCTTCGTACAGGTCTCGTCAATCAAACAATAACGCTAGTGGAGCGAACGGCTTCAAGTTTCACAAACACTGAGAGTTAGCGGTGAGCGCCAGGCTCAGCGTCTTCAGTATATTTGACTCCTTTTGATTCTTTTGCATTGATTTGCATTGGTATCTTTCAGTAGTGGGTTAAAGTCCAACACCCTCATGCGGGCAACACACACTGAAATACAAAAAATGTAACCATGAATGGCAGTCACGGTGGATCACACCACAGTCTCTTTGGCCTTCTCGTCTGTGAGGAAGGCGTTCAGTTGAGAAATGTCCACCACGGCATCGCCTTTGTTAATGGAAATGTCCTTTAAGTGGTCCTCGTCACTTTGGTCCTTGGCAAAATTAACAAATACCTGAAAAATATGAAATATAGGTTAGATTATTTGCAAATATGCAATTTTAATAGTTTTATTCATTTTTACGTTTCATTTGCATTCGATTTTCAAATTTCGGTGTATTTTTAGTTTACTAAAATACTTTGTAATTTTACAGCGCATTTATACTTTGTATTGTTTTGTCATTCACAAACTTTTCATTAACCTCAATAACTTTTGCGTTTTTTGAGTTTTAGCGTTTTTCAAGTTTCGCGTTTTTGCTTGGGGGCACCTACTGGCATACAAGAGTACTGCAATACTTTGAGAACAGCGAGAGAGTGCGGCTTCATGGTTTTTAAATCAATTAAAACTATTTTAGCCTTAAGGTACTCATCTACACATTAATCTAAATTCTCATATTTCTATTTCATTAATAGCTCAGAAAAAATAATAAATGGCTCTGGTCTGAGGGGGCAGTGCCCCCTGGCCCCCCTAAACTCCACATATGCGTAAATGTTTTTTCTGAACCGAATTTGAATTAAAACCAGAATCAAAACTAATCCGAGTAGGCGATCTTACTTGGTCTAAGGTGGTCTGTGAGACGGAGTAATCCTCGATGTGTAGTTGCTCTTTGTTCTTGGTGAGGATGTTGAAGATGCGAGCGAGGGAGGTAAGGGAGGATGGCAGCTGGTACTGCAGCATGTTTCTGTGTTTCTCTTTAAGGTTGCTGCCCGGCAGCTCCCGCTCGATGAACTCCATCACCGGCTCCAGCTGCGGATCGGAACCGGCCACCCGCAGGATGATGGTGTACCCGTCACCGAACCTGGTGCAGAAATAAAGGCCTTTCAGAATACTGCTCTTAAAGGCTCAGTGTTTAACATTACAATGACGTTTTATTAACAAACCAATGTAAATGTTTTCAATCATATGACTAAATACAAATAGTGTGCCAGAATGCACCTAATAAATTTGTATGTTAAACAGACGTTGTATAAGTTCCTACCTGTTTTTTAAGTGCTGCACGCTGCCCAGACAGCGAAACCTGCCGTTGACCATGATGGCCATACGAGTGCAGAGAGCCTCACACTCCTCCATACTGCACAGAAACATGACATTAAATGACGATCACTTTAACAACCACTTTTGCATGTAACAAACCAAACCAAAAGTTATACTGCATGATAAAACTGCAAAAACAATGACTTGGGTAGTTCAGAAGGCACACATCAAATGGCAAAGACAAGTAAGAGTCTGTCTCACCTGTGTGATGTCAGAAGGACCGAGCGTCCCTCTTTAATGATGCTGAGGATGCAGTTCCACAGGGCCCGTCTGGCTTTGGGGTCCATCCCAGTGGTGGGTTCGTCCTGTAATAACAGCGACAGCCACGTTAACCACAAATTAAGCAGGAAACACAAACACTATAAATAGTAGTCATCATATTAATTATGATGGATAGAGAGTCGAAATGTGCAGTGATGGGCTGCTTTCCAACTGCCCAGTCCAACTTGACTCCCTGGGACTTTACGGCACTTTAAAAACGTGGCAAGGGCCAAAAGGAAAAACAAAAAGACTTTGTAGGTGTTTTTCAGAGAAAGAGGTCTGCCAACGAATCGATTACACAACAGCTTTGAACTATATTTTAAATAAATGCGCTTTTTATGAAATGTACCGTATTTTTCGGTCTATAAGCCACGTTTTTTTCATAACTTGGCTGGTGCTGCGTCTTATAGTGAGGTGCGCCTTGTAAGTCAGTATGAATTAATTTTGACATTTATGAGGCAAGAGGCAACATTACCGTCTACAGCCGCATGAGTCCGCCATCTGCTGCTTCTGTATTTATGTAATTCAGTGAAGTGGAATGACGAGTATGCGAACTTCACGCTAGTTGGCTTGTTCAGTTAATTTAGCCTATTCAACCTTCCAGGTAAGTTCTGTATGCTATGGTTTATCGTTTAAATAACTGATAATATTACTTTAACTTACAGACATCTATTCAGAATGCTGTTCTGTCTGCTATTGTTTAGTTGAATAACTTGCCTTTCCAGATTAAATGTCTGTTCTTCGGCTTGGATTTTGTGAAATAATTTTCTAAATAAACCCAACGTATAGTTCACTGTGACTTGTATATTTTATGTCTTCTTAATGACGCTTTTTTTTAATGATGCGGCTTATACTCCGGTTCGGCTTATAGTCCGGAAAGTACGGTAGATGACCCAAAAAATATAAAAAACAAAAATGTTGGAGGTTTTATATTTTAGTATAACGGCAAAAAAATCTTAGGCTATATTTACACGTACAGGGTTATTTTGAAAAACGGAGACATTTACCTTTTACATTTACACGTAAACGTAGTTTTCGCCTCTAAAACCGATTCTTTCTAAAAACTCCGGCCAAAGTGGATATTTTGAAAACCTTCGTTTGCATGCTTGCATGTAAACTGAGACAAACGAATGTTTAGGCGGCCAACGTCACAGTATGCGCCAGAGCTCACACCTATGTCAAAAGTGCGACCTATGTTTACATGTGACTGTTACTCTGAACGCTTCCATGATCACATTTATGTTCGTGCAAACTCGTTTCGTTTGTTTGTATTTGCAAATACAGCTGCTCCATTATGTCGAGGAGCAGAGACGAGTGCTCGGAGGTCAGCAATTTTACGCGTGTTCGACTTCATGCGGCGCTGCAAGAACCGACAGACGGATGATGTCAACGTACCGCGAGAGCGAGTTGAGAAATCACACGTAGATGTCTAATTTCGAATCGCTCTCGCGATACTTTTACGGCATTGATCACCTACTGCAACAACTCCTCCCTCCAACATGAAGAACTAGTCCGTGTCACCACCAGCGCTGCCGGTGATTGGCTGACGTGGGCTTGAGCTTCTCTTGATGGCATATATGCACGGCTATGTGTAAATGAACACTTGACATGTGTGCACGATGTTATTTTTTAAACTGGAGAGGTTGAAATGTCCGTTTATGAAAATAGCCGCCCACGTGTAAACGTAGCCTTAATTTGGAAAGGATTTAGCCCATTTGTTTTGCTATGCACAATAACGCAGTACAATTTTCCCTTTGCATTATTTTACCCCACCGTCCAAAATCCAGAACTACGACATTAATTTAATCACACGTTTAAACGATCACAAATTTTTTGTTTATAGTTTATTATTTGCACACTCACCAGGAAAACCACAGGTGGGCAACCAATGAGCGCCATGGCGGTGGAGAGTTTTCGCATGTTTCCTCCGCTGTAGCTTCCCGCTGGCTTGTCGACATATTTAATCAGTCCCAGTTTACGGATTCCCCAGTCTGCCACCTGTAACGAACAAACAGCCAATTAGATTGCTCGTTTTTTAGCTTTAATATTATGATGCACTCATCTCGAAGGCAACGGACCTCGCACACTTCTTTCTCCGGGACGCCCCGCAGAATGGCGTAAAACTCCAGATGCTCCCGGCCGGTCAGCAGGTCATTGATGGCATCAAATTGCGGACAGTATCCCATGTTCTGATGGACTTCATTGATTTCTGTTAACACGCTGCAGAAGCAACAATTTGGTCATATTATTAAAGATTAAAAAATATTATAACACAGTATTTGAGACATTGATTTTAAGAGGAATCTATGTTATGTTCTTTCAGCGGTTTTACCTCTTGCCTGCTAAGTAAGCCTCTCCGCTAGTGACCACAGAATCTCCAGTGAGCATCTTGAATGTGCTCGTCTTCCCAGCACCGTTCACACCGAGTAAACCGAAACACTGATGATAAAAACATCTTTGTTAAAAACATAATCTTACCATTACCAAACTACAGAATAAGAGAAAGTGAGCTCACCTCTCCTGGCGGGATGCCCACACACAGTCGGTCTACAGCTGGTTTCTGTTTTCTCTTATACACCTGCGGGAACATAAAAAAATTACTGTAAAACTGATAAACAACTCTAATGCAATAACTTCTATCATTAAATTGATCTTGAGGTAGACGTGTCCCAGATGTTAAATAATTGATAATTTCACAAACCTTTGTGAGCTGTTTGAGTTCAAGGATGTCCGTCTGTCCACCTCCTCCCAAAATCCTTTGCCTCTCTCTGGCCACGTCTTCATCCTCCTCTCCTATTGGCTGGAGCTTAGTGCTAACCGATCTATTAAACCAAAACATATGTTAATGTTGCATTTTCCAAATTTTTGTTTACTTGAAAGCACGAAAGCTCATTGGGTGTTGGGTCATCACCTGGCTTTGATGCAGAAACGGTACTGGATAAGAACGGTGATAGTAAAGAAAACCACGCCTTCCACAGCCATGGCAAAGAGATTTTTGCCCACCATATCCCACGCTAGAGGAGACCGGAATCGATTCTCGCCGAAATTAATGCAAAAAATATAAAAAAATAAATGTTAGATGTTTACATAGTTTACGTAAAAACTAGTTATTTATACTTTTCAGTACTTTGCTATCGTTATTATCAATAAGCCTGTTGCAGTGCATTATGGAATTGCTTTCCCCAGAAAGATACATGCAGTGCTGTCTGCATTTCGTAACATGTTTTACTTAATTCAGTCCTGATGTCTTTCTCAGAATAGGATTTTGTTCACAAATAAAGCAATTTTGAGCAGCTGCAATTCGAATGATGGTTGCTGGAAACCATCCAGAACATTCTGTGTCCTCAATTCCACTGGCACTTAGATCTGGACCGTTTGCCAAATCAAAACAAACACTCAGAAAAAACTATATCCTAAAGAACCTAATAATAATAACAGTACGCTGGCTTTATCAAGCCAACATAATTATATATGAAAAAAATTAACTCCCCTTGGTAAAATGTAAGAATGTAATATAGCGATTCTACTTTAAAGAAACAGGAACGCTACGCACCGAATCTCTCCAGAGCATCAGCCATCGCTTGATTCTTCACCATGTCAATGAGACCTCTGCCCAGACAGAAGTGAGGGAAGATCAGGAACACGTTCTTCAAGATGTTGTTGATGCCGCCAATCTCCTGAACCAATGAAGAGAAACATCATGAAGGGACTTTCTCAAAGATCTGATCTACATGAAGTTGCATAGACAGAATCTGACTTACGTTGCTGCCAAAAAGCTCCAGGACAAATGTGGACACACTTCCATTAATCCCAATGAGGATGTTGACGCTCGTCAATACCACATACGCTGTACTTGGGATTTTAAAGAAGAATGACGCCGGGTACATCAGGGGCGTTATGGACCACCTACAAGGACACAAAACGCATTTTTATCATAACGTATTATACTACATACACTTCAATATAATAATGCTTTGGGTCTTACCCATATAGCAACAATAATAGAGCGAGAACAGGGAGGTTGGTGGAAGAGACGTAGGCTTCCTGCTGAAAACAGACGAAGATGATGATGACCAACGTCGCTGGGACAATGTAGTTGCACTGTAGGAGAAAGAATAAAATGATTATTTTTAAATACAATTTCTATGAGGATCATTCAGTACTGATAGGCTACACTTACCATATCCCACATAAAGTTGGCCAGCCAGTATAGTAACGGCTGCACTCCGCTGATAAACTGCATGTGTTTGGCTTTATTCACCCTCTCCTGGATGAGGAAGACCACAAAACTGGCCGGGACGAAGGACATGGCGAAGATGACGCAGATGGACACCAGCACGTCCACTGAGGTTGTCATTCTGGCAGTTGAATAAGGATCAGAAATGTCAGAAATGCAGATCGTATCGGTAAACAAGCATGAATCTGTGTCGTGCTTACTTACAGGGCCACTTGTGATAGCTGCTCTTTGGTCAGATTGAGCGGGTGGTTGAACACATTGATGCTGAACTTTGAACTCTCGGGGCCGGCAGGCATATTGGCACGCAGGACGGCATTGTTCATGACATTGAGGAACGCTCCGATACTGTGCCAGCCCTTGTTATTAAACCAGATCTGCGCAAAAGAAGACAGTCATAAAAATTAGACTTTTCTATAGAGCAACAACATTTTTATAAATCATCAATATAAAAATAATGTAAATATTTTTAATAAACACAATTAAGTAATTTTACTAAATACAATTAAATAATTTTAATGCTTTTAATGAAAGAAAGCTCCAAAAATGAAAATGATTATAATGAAATCGTAGCTAATTTACCAGGTGACTAATTACTACGAATTTTTACAATCGCATTTATACGTTTAAGTAAAATCGCCCTAGTAACACTGGGTTAATGAGTGGAGTTAAGGGCTCGTTATAGTCGTGCGTAGGTCCTACGGCGTAGCAGCGACGGCGTAGGTTCCGCGTCGGTTTTCATTTATACTTTTGCGTCGTCGTCCGCGTCGACTTGCAAACACACGCACGACCGCTGGTAGGCAGTATCCATGCGTGTAACCACAGTAGCAGCACAAACATGAAAGAAGAAGAAGCTTAGCAAGTTAACCCACAAACGAAGAAGAAACAGCAACTTGTTGTTTATAATTTGAGAAGACCAGCAATGGTGGAAGTAAATAAACAGCGACTTCTGATGCAGTTAAATCACTCCACAACTTGGCTCATCTTTGTTTTCACCATCACAAACGGAAATACCTATGACGCAGTTTTTTTATCTGACGGGAGGGGTTCTGGTGGACCAATCACAGCGCTTGCGGTCCGCGTAGATCTGACGCGCTGTTAAATTTTTTGTGAGGTGCGCGTCAGGCTACACAGAGCTACGCACAGGCTACGGATAGCCTACCCCGTAGCTACGGCGTAGAACCTACGCACGACTATAAATCGCCCTTTAGATGGTGGGGCTTCATTATTGTTTTTTCTAATAATCATACATTTTTTTATTTAAATTATACATTTTTTACAAATTATAAATATGTAAATATTTTGTAATATTGTAAATATTTTAATAAATATGATTAAATACATTAAATAATTTTATGAAATATAGTAATAATTTTTAAAATAGGAAAATAATGACACATCTCATGGAACTTCGTAGCTAATTTACCAGGTGGCTAATTTCTATAAATTCGTACAATTGCATTTGTATGTTTACGTATATTCGCCCTAGTAAAACTGGGTTTATGAGTGGAGTTAGAGGGAGGGGCTTCATTATGTTTTTTTTTAATAATCGTGCGGTTTTTTTACAATTCATATCATAACAAATTATACGGAATTAGCCACCCCATAAAACAGTCAAATAATATAAATACAAGACAAATGGCATAATAAAACTTCAAGTTTATCTGATTTTCTATTAAAAATTAACCAAATCCAAATAAGAAACACCCTGCCAGGAATTCTGTTGATAGATTACTTTACGCAATAAAGCACCTGAACGCTTATAAGCTCTTTATTTCACACAAAGAGAAACTTTGAATGCGATAAACAGTAGCTGTACACACCTTTACATTGTTCTTGGTGTCGAGACCTCCGATAAATGACGACAGGCCTGCCAGAAAGCGATCGGCTGCAGTTCCCTGTGGGTAAAAAGCTGGGGTTAACATGGGCCAAAATCCTAAACATTGGGTAGCAATTTGGATCTCCGGTGAGTTTATATTCCCTATCTGTAGATCAAACGTAAAGTGACTTCCATCTTTTAGACTGAAGCGGTTGCGAATATGAGAGATTGCATCATTGATCTCATCGGGAGGAGGGAGGGCCTGTGAGCTTCTAGCACCCAACGAGAATCCACCGTACCTGTAAAACAGCCAATTAGACATCATTAAATCCCTGCCTTTTTGACTATAAAGTATAAATGACTGGATTTCCAATTTAATCATCCAAAGTAGTAAATGTACCTGAATTCGTTGACCCAGAGTTTGTTTTTCAAGCTAAAGAGAGAGAGAGAGAGCGCAACAGTTATAGCACTGCCATTCAATTGAAAAGAAGTAATAAACCTGTATCGGTGGATTCGCGTATCCCACCTTTTGCCGATAATCTGAGCGTATGTTTTCACCAAATAATCTGAGATATTTCTGCCTGTCAGATTCTGTAAGGTTTCAGTAGTGGTGACTTTAATCTGAGAAAAATAATCACAAAGAAGCATTCATACATCATTTTGTTTGGAAGCATGAGCTAAAATAAAGAGTAATAATGCTACATTGAAGTAGTATTCGGTCACATGTGTACCTGAGGTGGAGGTAGACCACCTGCTGCCGGTGGGCATTCCGGAAGCATCTTTTTCCGTCCCTCACAGCTGCACTCGCACAGAGGCGATGGGTTTTCCATGCTCCAGTTTCCTTTCAGGAACACATCCCGAACGCTTTCTGGAACCTCTGGAGTCACCCATTTTCCATCTTCGATCGGACACGAAGTGCCACTATTTCAGTCAAAGAAACAAAAATTGTATTTAGTTTTGTTTGTTTTTAACTTCGCTTTTTACATTTTTAGTCTATGTCTGCTATGGAATTTCGCAAGCAGCATCAATATCATGGGTTTGAATCCCAGGTCATGCATATATTGATAAAATGTTTATCCTGATTGCATAAAACCGTCTCATGATTTCGACTAGAGGAGCATGATACTCACATCGCTTTCTGTTTTCCTGAGCATTTTTCAGTGTAAACCGGATTGTCCGTAAGAGCTTCAAGTAACCTGTTTGTGTGTCCGTCTTCTGGTGCATCATTGCTGTGGTGAGCAAACACTTATTAGACTCAAAGACTTATAAACAGAGAGCCAATAAAGCACATATTGGGGTGTATGGCTGATGGTGAGCACCTGATAAAGGTGAACTGCTCCTCATACATGTTGGGTTTTAGAGCGAGGCTCGGATACTTTCCAAAGGGAGGTACGATGAGACTGAAGACCAGGGCGATGCACACGAAAACAGCAGGCAGAACGATCTGGAACCGACACAATCATGAAGTGTTATAGGCTTGTGATGGGTTGTTGAAATCTGATGTTACGCGAAGATGGATGGAAGGCCATACCTGAGCGAAGAAACCTTTCCGGGAACGTCGGGCGTAGAGGAATCGCTTCCAGAGCAAAGCCACAAACTGCTGTCTCTTCAGACTCCAGCCCTTGACCTGGTACGATCCCTTACCGTCAGCACCGCCCAACCAGTCCGTCTCCCGTGATTCTGCAGGTGCACATTAACCCAGGTGAGATTTTATGCGATTTTAAATTTATCATGCATAAAACCACTTTAGAATGGGTTGAAATATACTTAAAATAAACCAAGACGTGAAATGGATGAAGAATGAGTAGAAAAAGTACCTGGATCACCTTCGGAGTCATTGAAATCAAAGTCATCTTCAGTAAACGGCTTCAAACAGCTCTGATGGTCACCGAAAGCGTGCCTGCGGTGCCTGCGAGCGGGCAGAATCCCATCTGAACAACAACAACATAGAGAGGAATCATAATTTACACGTTCCCACAGATGCTATGAGAATTTATTAAAACCAGTAATAGTATATCATGCTAGGGTTTTACCTGACATTTCAGCATCCACCCCGTTGTCCTCTGCGACTTTGAGGAAGATCTGCTCAAAAAATCACAAACACGAATCATTTATATTCAATTCCATAAAAAAACACATTAAGGATCTTGAAACGTTTGCAATGATAATCCATCACCTCCTCTAGAGTCGTGTCAGAGATGCCATAGCTAGAAATGCCGAGGTCGGTCAGGCGATCGTCGATCTCGTGGAAAAGCTCCACAAACCCTCCAACTTTGGCATACTCATAGGGGAGAACGTATGTGATCTCATGACCCAGGTCTTCAACCAGTCTGGCTGTAGGAACGTGCTTGAAAATGACGTTGGAGATGAGGGAGATATCTAAAACATGGAGGTTTCAGTTAGCACACTTATTTAGGCAGCAGACAGCAAGGGGACTTAGGAGGTTGTTGGTATCTATTGTGGTGGTTTCACTTTCATGGTCACTGCCCAGTCCAGCATCAGAACTGCTCTCAGACACACTGTCCTCCTACAGAGATAAAAAGTCCAAAAAAAGGAAAGCATGATTAAATAAAACAATTTCAATTGGAACTTTACGATAACCTTCTCATAAGATGTCACCAACCCTCTATCCCTAAATGCATCTACATGATTTTTTGTACCTTCTTAAGGCTTCCCTTAGAATAGGAGGCAACGCTGCTGGAGGTGCGGCATGAGCTTGCGGAGAGATCAAAGTCTTTTTTGACTAGCGTAAGGTAGTATCCCGTTCCCAGCTGGGTTTTGAGGAACAGCGAGGAACCCACACAGCAGAGCTTCCCATGGGAGATGATGGCAATGCGATCACCCAGGATATCGGCTTCATCCATGTGATGGGTAGAGAGGATGATCGTGCGACCTGAATCGAACAAATATGCGTCTTAAAGAAACGTTTCAGGAAGATTGACGCGAGAGTAGTTTGTTTTATGGACTCTGTCTACCTTGACGATATTTCAACAGTAGGTCCCAGATGCCTCGACGGGAATATGGATCGACTCCCGCGGTGGGTTCATCCAGAATCACGACCTTTGATCCTCCGACAAACGCCAGAGCGACAGATAGCTTCCTCTGCATACCTCCTATTGCACATTATAAGAGAGTTAAAATACAAGACCTTTTATTTGAAACTTTACGTTATGATTTATTGTTTTACTGCACCTGAGAGCTGACTGGTGCGAGATTTGCGTTTATGGGGCAGGCCGAGGTCCATCACAATCTGCTTCATCTCGGATTTCACTTTCTCCTCGGACAAACCCTTCAGACGTGCGTAGAACCAGATGTGTTCCTCAACGGTGAGCCTGAAACGTATTGATAATAGTTGCGATTCTTGATCTACAATGTTTAGTTTGTAAAATCTCCTGATTTCTGGAGGCAACTTACATGCTAAATAAGACGTTATGCTGCGGACACACGCCCAGGTTTTGACGTATAGTGCTCAGATCCGTGCGGATGTCTTTGCCCATGATGTAAGCTGTGCCCGAGGTGGGTGGGAACAGGCCAGTGAGAATAGACCTATGGCACAAACATTAAACCGATCAGACAACATCACATCATTAATATCAGATGAACAGGTAGATGTCTCGTTTGGTTGCCTACATGGTTGTGGTTTTCCCAGCACCGTTGTGACCCAGGAAGGAGGTGATCTGGCCTTCATAAAAACCTAGACTCAAATCATCCACTGCCAGTTTCCCGTTATTGTAGACCTTCACCAGGTTCTCGATGTAAACACCAGGGGACAAGTGGGCTGGTTCTTCTTCCATGCAAATGGCTAGTAGATGCATCAAACACGTCAAACTCAATTTTTCATAAAAAATGTTTATATGCATTACGTTTTCATTTTTGTTTCTATACCTTCAGCATTTTCTTTCTTGTTGGTAGACACTGATGTCATCCCGCCACATTTCTCTCCACACCAGTAGGACTTGGTGAACGGGAAGTACCATGGCCGTGGGATGCCGTACTGGCCTGCAAGAGAGACAGGTTCAAACCATGCAAACCCTATCAAAGCTTGCCAATGTCTTGTGAGTTACACTGAAACTGTCTGAATGCTCACCCGGGAACACAGCTTCGATGTACCAGGTCATAATGCCGTACAGCACCGCATCAAATAGCATGAGAGAGATTGATGTGGTGAGACTGTAATTGTCTTCCTCCAGAGGGCTGGAGAGCAGGTTACTCCACTGTATGCCCACACCCTGTTCCTCAAACAGAGCGAAGTACTCGCACCCATAGCCAAAAGCCACGGGGGACAGCAGACTCTGTGAAACAGAGAACATTTTCATGTTAAAACTTTAATGTTAATATAGAATAAAATCATCTGTTACAGTAAAATACAGTAAAAATGGCAGATAATACAGTAAAATACAGTAAAAACAGCAGCTTTTACTGTAAAGTAGAGTAAAATGGCAGCTGTTACAGTAAAATAGAGTAAAAAATAGCAGCTGTTACAGTAAAGTACAGTAAAAATGGCAGATAATACAGTAAAATACAGTAAAAAAAATTACAGCTGTTACAGTAAAGTACAGTAAAAATGATTTCTGTTACTGTAAAGTACAGTAAAAATGGCGGCTGTTGCAGTATAGTACATTAAAAAACGAGGGCTGTTACTGTAAAGTACAGTGAAAACGGTGCCTGTTACTGTAAAGTACAGTAAATACGGCGGCTGTTGCTGTAGAGTACAGTAAAAATGGCGGCTGTTACAGTATAGTACATTAAAAAACGGGGGCTGTTATTGTAAAATACATTAAAAACGGCAGCTATTACAGTATAGTAGCAAATATTACTATTCGTCTACCACTACATTCACAACAGTAGACACTCACCACAACCACTTTGGCCCCAAAGCCCACGTAATCCTGCCAGGCCACACACAGAACATAGGGCAGGTAGAGGGTGAAGTATATGATGCCCCCGCAGGCAGCAGCAAGGTTAGCGCGTGAGAAAAGCGTGCTGATTAGGAAACACTGCATGATGGTCACAACAGCGAAGGAGGTCAGGAACAAGTACACGACCCCGGGGTCACTGTAAGGCAGTAGATTCCCCATCTGAGCAAAAAAGAGAATATACACGTTAGGGATGCATTTTAATAAGTAATGAACAGAGGACAATTGTATTGCTCTTGTGTAGCTCATGAGACTCTTTTGATAGAAAAGCAAAGATATTTCTTTGGTTATGGTTAAATTGCTTACGAGGAATGCGTACCTTCAGTATGAGCACCAGTAGGGCGGCGCTGATGAGCAATGGTATCAAGCTACTGATGAACCAGCTCAGCCACAAGATTCCATTATCCAGACCCATAATCCTCATGGTCTCCTTCAGACGCGCCTCCTTCTCATACACAATACCTTTGATGATGATCGCCACCGAGTACATCCAGGCTAGTGTCATGAAAAGAGGCATGGAGCGACTCATGACCTGCAGAAACCTACAGCAAAGACAGAAGGGATTAGATAAAACAGAAGACAAAACTAAAGAAAATACAAGAACACGCACGTACTACAAAATGGCATTTCTTACATGTCATCCACATAGCAGGGATAAGGCATCTGTTGAATATAAACTCCAGTTTTCTCTTTGCTGCCCGTCAGCGCTCGTATGATTCCATGCTCAATAACATCCTGCAGGTAAGAGAATCCACCCCAGATATAGCGTAGATCTTCAAACGGGTCTGCTCGAGGACCAGGGTCCCAGTATCTATAGCAAAAACAAACATTAGCTCTCACCAACGTAACTGGATAGTTTGGTTCAAGTTTTGTAAAGCTTTAATTAAAATATTAAGATTAACGCAAAAAAATATTAGGATTAATGGAACTGTGGTGACCTGCCAAGGGACTGCAGATGAAAAATAGCTCTTTAGCTAACTCTGGCGCATTTACATTTTGAGTGTAAACAAAAAATGTTGATTAATGTGCATTGTCCCTTTCAAATAAATAAAGGGGAAAAAATAGGATTAATGAAAAAAAATTGGATTAATGAAAAAAAAGAGAATTAATGAAACAAGTTAAGATTAACGCAAAAAAAATAGGATTAATGCAAAAACAAAATATTTGTATTAATGCAAAAACAAAATATTAGGATTAATGCAAAAAATATTTGGATTAATGCAAAAGAAAATATTATGATTAATGAAAATAAAAATTAGGATTAATGTAAAAAAAATATTAGGATTAATGCAAAAAAATTAGGATTCATGCAAAAAATAGGATTATTGCAAAAGAAAATATTAGGATTAATGCAAAAGAAAATATAAGGATTAATGCAAAAACAAATATTAGTATTAATGCAAAAACAAAATATTTGTATTAATGAAAAAAAATTGGATTAATGTAAAAAAAAATTAGGATTAATGCAAAACAAAATATTAGGATTAATGCAAAACAAAATATTAGGATTAATGCAAAAACAAAATATTAGGATTAATGCAAAAGAAAATATTAGGATTAATGCAAATATATATATTAGGATTAATGCAAAAACAAATATTAGTATTAATGCTAAATATTTGGATTAATGCAATAAAAAAGTGGATTCATGTAAAAAAAATATTAGGATTCATGCAAAAACAAAATATTAGGATTAATGCAAAAAAAATAGGATTAATGAAAAAATTAGGATTCATGCAAAAACAAAATATTAGTATTACTGCAAAAAATAGGATTAATAGAAAAAATTTAGGATTCATGCAAAAGAAAATATTAGGATTAATGCAAAAAAATAGGATTAATGTAAAAAAAATTAGGATTAATGCAAAACAAAATATTAGGATTAATGCAAAACAAAATATTAGGATTAATGCAAAAACAAAATATTAGGATTAATGCAAAAGAAAATATTAGGATTAATGCAAAAATATATATTAGGATTAATGCAAAAACAAATATTAGTATTAATGCTAAATATTAGGATTAATGCAATAAAAAAGTGGATTCATGTAAAAAAATATTAAGATTAATGCCAAAAATTTGTATTAATGCAAAAAAAAATTAGGATTAATGAAAAAAATTTGGATTAATGCAAAAAAATTAGGATTCATGCAAAAAATAGGATTAATGGAAAAAATTTAGGATTCATGCAAAAAACAAATTAGGATTATTGGAAAAAATAGGATTCATGCAAAAAAATAAGGATTCATGAAAATAAAATTTGGATTATTGCAACAACAAAAAAACATAAGAATAATTGAATAATGGTCGACGGACCATTAAAATATTAAAAAATAATGCACACCCAAGGTAGTAATACACCCAGTGTGCATTATTTTCAAAAAATTCAAAGGACCAGAGTCAATTATTCCGGTTATACCACGGTTACCACAGACATTGCTCTTTTAGGCCATTTGACAGGTCAGGTGTGCATTTATCGAAACATAATGGATATACGTAAAACATTTTTCAACTCAACCAATTAAACAGCCCCGTGATGTAAACAAATATAATGTCTCCTACCCATCCTTGATCTTGTTGGTGCGTTCCACGTTATCAATGTCCATTCGTATCTTATAGTTGATGTTGAGTGGCAGTTCAGATGTGTTCTTCTGCATGTCAGGAAACACGATCCCGGCCCAGAATTTACGGTCATCCAGCAGACGCATGGACTTGTTTACTAAGCGTTCCTCATTGGCCACCGGCTCCAACTTATCCAGATTCACACACTTCAGGAAAAGACAGGAATTATTAAAAAACGAAGCACATAAAACTCGATGCACGTAACATGATGTAGCTAATTTGGGACGTGACATGACCCACTCCGGTGATTCAGGATGATTGATTTCTTAGAAAACTGATTCACTCTCTGATGCCGTGACACAGTGACCCAGAAGTATAAAAAGATGCACTGACTCAAATTTGATTTAGTTCGCTTCGAAGAAACATTAAATTGATTAGCATCGATCACAAGTCGTTCATTTTATACGGTTGTCGTATTTAGGGAGACTAGATGTCACGATTTAACTGAGGACGGGAAGCTTTGAACAATCATCATGCAATGTTCAAATCACTCAAAGTACCACATTTTCAATGTTTATGTGAGTGTACCTCCATAAATCGAGAGATGGTTTGTATGGCCTGATCGGTCTCGTTGAAAACCTCTCGCCACGTGTATGCCGTTCCATTAGGACGCGTGTCCTCGGAGGCCTTAGACAGAAAGCTGGACACGTCCTCCACGCGCCATTCTGTCCCAGTCAGCTTGGCGTTGAAGAAACGAGCGCTAGCGTTGTTCTGTAGCAGCGTCTGTTTAGGACAAAGTAACATTAAGTTATTTCATACATAGTGTACACAAATATTGTGTGACCTTGGCTAAAGTCTCATAATCGATGAGATGAGCATTAAAGTTTGATTTAAATTCACTTTAATTTCAATCTTTGACATGATCTTACTCAGTCAATATTAAAGATATCAAAGTTGTATATTCATTAAAGGTTCTTTACATTATGTAGAATGATTTTATGTAGAAAACAGCAAACCATAAATAATAACTTGGGTTTTCACACATGATGTTATTAGTGTTGGGCAAAGATTAATCGCGATTAATCGCATACAAAATAAAAGTGATTTTTGGCATAATTATTATGTAAATACACACGCATTCATGTATGTATTTAAGAAACATTTACATGTGTATATATATTTATTTATATTTTTATATATTCTATATTATATATAAATTAAAAAAATTGATATATAAATAAAAAATCTGACATGAATATGTATGTGTGTGTGGTTAAATATACACAATAATTACACACAGTGCACACACATATATTATGCATAACTTTTATTTTGTAAGCGATTAATCGCGATTAATCTTTTCCCAGCCCTAATATATATTTTATTTAAATTTTATATATTCTATATTATATTAATTTATAAAATAATTTAATACATTTTAAAAAATAAATGTTTAAAATTAATTTTATTTAAAAATAAAAATACATTTTTTTTAAATTATATATAAACTCATAAAAGAATGTTTGTTCTTATTACTTTATAATACTATGTTATTGTATAATACTATTTGTATGTATAATACAAATGTTAATTGTTACTGACATAATGGTAATAAAAAAATAAAAATAAATAAATAAAAAATTATATATAAATAAAACATTTCTGAAATGTATGTATGTATTTGAGTGTGTTTAAATATACATAATAATTATACACACCACACACGCATATATTATGCAAAAATTTACTTGTAATTTGTATGCGATTAATCGCGATTAATCTTTGCTCAGCACTAGTTATTTAATTTTTGTTTCAAAATAAAATTAAAGCATATTTTTTCCCACAGTATCACCATTGCATTTTAGAAAAGTCATGTCAAGTCATAAGAGGGAGTCTTAAATTTGTTGCCAGTGTGAGCCACCTTACACCTTACATAACACATTTTAATTTAGTTACCAGGTCACTCCCAATATTTCTCTAGGGGTTTAAAGATCCCCCATCCTGCCAAAACGTTTCTTGGACCACACGTTGTGTGCCATGTGATTTTAACTGTAAGGTTTACATGCAGTACCACTTAAGTCCTACTGGTGGCAGTATAAAGTCCAGATTTGTTCATATCTGCTTTCAAACAAACAAGTGCGTAACTCACCCTAACCAGGTCCATTTCCTCGCTGTGCTCCATGAAGTTCCAGATTTTTGGTCTCATCTCCTCCCACATGCCCCCGAGATCTCTGAGCACACCGAGCTCTTGAAATGTTTTGTTGACCTGAGAGAAAAACAGATATTTGTTAGAGAGGTCTTCTAGGATAACGGTGGACAATCTTCACCTTCTGTATGATCTCCTGACCTCATGTATGATCCTTTGGGTGGCGGGTGTATCTGGCGTGTACAAGATCTTCCCCATGAGCAGTGGTTTTAAAGCCCTCCAGATCATACGAGAAATGGGACTGGACTCCAAACCCTTCATCAAGCTGTTACAATAGGGCGCTAAAGAGATAAACAATGATTAGTTAGCATTTGAGCTCTAAATGGGTGATAAACGAACGGACGGATGGGATAGATATACTCACTGGAGGAGTTGTCGTAAACAGACGCAGACTCTTCGTCGCTGTCATTGCCGTGGGTGCCGAACAGCGCTTTGTAGTTGTTATCCTCGTACCAGTTAAGGGACTTGATCTTGAGACCGCCTCCCTCCGGGTGGCCGCAGACGATGCGGGACACGGCCTGGTACATGTGGTTGGGGGATTGCATGCTGTTTCCCGTCAGGTAGAGGATCTCTGTCCGCATGTCTCGCCAGCTCTTCATACTCGCAAGCTGAGATATGAAGACGAGAAGCAGCATTAGGATTTACAATTTTAAATGACACAATAAATGATCAAACCAGGTCAAATTTTACAATATGTGAGCTACCAGTTAAAAATATGTTTGCACGGTAAATGACTGTTAATGCTTATGTTTATCGAATCCTTTTGCGATAAATAACTCATTATTATGGATGCGAAAGAGGAATGAGACGAGAAAGAGCGATGAGACTTTAAAGGCATATTTAAGGACAACACAGAAATTTAATCAAACAAGATGAGTAATACACCTGCAATCTGTGTGTTATTATGTGTGTTGGTCCATGTGCTTTTAAATATGAAAGCGTTGTGTGTCACAGGGTGTAATTATTATAAAGTGATGTAAGTGTCAGCTGAAGGGTGCTATAGATGGTGAGTAACCCTAAACATGATCATAATAATTATAATAATAACAGAGAAACGTGTTTATTCTCCCTAGATGTCAGATTTATGCATTCATTACTATTTTTAGTGCAAATGCAACTCATATCTAAAACAAAAAGCAGTCATTTGACTCCGATTGTAAAGATAAGTATGTAAATTAACCCGCAATTCTACATTTCAACAGAGATGGCGCAAGAGAGGGAAACGTTACATATTACAGCTTTTTTAAAGGTGCATTGTGTAAGTTTTAGGAGGATCTCTTGACAGAAATGCAATATAAAATACTGATTTGTTTTTATTACCTTACTGTAAGCTCACACCAGCCGCGTTTGAGACGTCAAATTCGCGTCTACCGTGTCTAGTTTGCCGCTTGAACATTTTGAGTTTATAAGCTTCATTCACGCATGAAAGCCGCATGTGATATTCTAGTCATCGAGACATTCACATGGAAATTTGCGTCATGGGAGGGGCTTCTGCGACTCCGCTCGCTTCCTGTGATCACATCACTACTAGAGCAAGCTCCTGATTGGTTAACACGGTGCCTTTTCCCGCCAAAGTTAACATTTTTCAACTCGTGAACTAGACCGGTTCAGACCAATCGCGGTAGAGGCGCCAAGCGCGAGCGACCCCAATGCCAAGCCAATGCAAAGACGCGCCGACGCTCGTCTGGAGGTCTCGCGGCGCGGTAGACCCGATTCCGCCTCATACATGCATCAATGTGTCTTTACATAGACTTAACATTGAAATCACTCCCACTTGACACCTCTACCACGGCTGGTCTGAACACAGCATTAGAATGAGCTGATTTTATCTACATACACCGCTGGTTTTCGTACATGGAAGTTGCCGTGATCTTTCTACAATAACCCTAACCGGACAAACTGCTCTATAAAGCACATTTTGTCACTATGTTTTGTCTTAGACGATGACATGTTTGTCCTGTGGCGGCTACCGTAGCTTCTCTATGCATTCTGAAAGGGAGGGGTGAGCTGTGGACTGAGCCACTAGATGCCGCTAAAAATCTACACACTGTTCCTTTAAATACTGACCAAAAATATTTTAAAGGGACACTCCACTTTTTTAAAAAATATGCTCATTTCCAGCTCAGTCAAGTGAAAAATATCCAAACTCTCTGATTATTTTTTTGTGCGATGCTAATGGTCTAATCAGATTCAATGAATTATGCTAAGCTATGCTAAAAGTGGCACCGCGAGACCCGGAAATTGGCTGAATGGATTCCAAAATTTTTTCCAAAAAAATTTGCATATTTTCAAAAAAAGTGGGGTGTCCCTTTAATTTTCACTGGGTTATATAATTATTTAATTACACCTATGATCATGAAACACATGGGTAATATATTCCTAAAAATGACTTTATTCGACTAAAAACAAAATACACAAGAAGTTTTTGATCGATACTTGTGCAATAACAGCAAACTCGCCTCCAGAACAGACATTTGGAGGTATCCGTATGCATTTGCGAGAAATTGCATCGCTGTGCAACAATAAGAGAAAATAACCATGAGATTACCAGTTTTCTGGGCTAATTGGACAGGTATGATAGAAAATCGAGGAAAACCAGTATCTGGTGCCACTCGCTAGGCAACAAACCGAACAGAGGCGGAGCTGTGGCACGCTTGAGCTCGACTGCTGGAGGAGAGGTTACTATCGGTCAATCTCTCCATGAAGAGAAAAGCACACGTCGGAGGAAAACGCTGGAAGATAACCTACTTTATAAGATTGAATTGCACTGATGTCATCCAGCGAAATAATGGTTCGTGAAACTATGATATTATAGATGAAAGAATGGCATTGCATGTCAAACAAACATTTGCTGTTTGAATGTTTGAGATGAGAAGGGTTATAATCGAGCAGGTTTGCAAAGAATGAGTCAGTATGATTCACGCGGATATATTCACGTCATGTGCATTTCCCGAAATCTCCATTAACCCATACGGGACAAATCAAATGAATATTTTCCCACAATACTCCCTGCACTTCATAGTATGCTCTTACCATACAAAGATTTATTTTAACATTTCAAACCTAATAATCTCTTCTAGTTTTACTTTAAATGAATGCCACTTCTGTTGATGTTTCATTTTAAGTGTGTGTTTTGTCAGCTTGCTGTCAGTTGCTAGCAATAACCTATTGTTATATCTGTCACCCTGTTAGCTGTCACAGGAGGTGTCTAAAGATGCCCTGCAGGCCAGACAGGCATGTAAACAAGGGCAAGTAATTCAAGAAATAGGCACGACCTGTAGTAACCTCCGTGCTGTCGGCTGCAGCGAGGGTTATACGAGTTCAGCGAGCACGTCCGCCGCTCTCATGCGAGAACAAAGAGGAACTAACATTTGCGTGAGACGTGTTGGCGTTTGCTAGATTTCACATTCGCTTTGAAATGATAAAATGATGTCTGGTTAAAAAGAAATGGCAATTCCCGTGGAACGAATGATGAGGATACAACAGATTGAGAAATATGCACCTTTGTGAGATCTTAATGCTTGTTTCCTTACTTATCTATTGAGCTCAGCAGTTTTGTCTGGTGTTGGCAAAAACAGACCGAGATCGTCACGCATGAGCATAGAGCTAACCCTGACGACCGCTATAATGTCAAGTGTCAACGCTTGGGTTTCTGACAGCGGAGATGTTCGGGTGCCAACCAAAATAGGCATCTGTTGACATAACGGTTTTACCCCCCTAGATTCATTTCTTGTATCTTGATATTGGGGCAAAGCAGAGGTCTGAGATTATTATTTGACTTGATGCAAAGCAAAAATATAATTTAGCATACTGGGAAATTAGTAGTAACAATACAATTCATTGATTCTCAAAGCATTAAGTTTAGTCGTCAACAAGTTGTATTACGGTGTTGTATAGACTAATCCACTAGTCTATACAGACTAATCCAAGACAAGGACATTTGGTCTGGTGTCTTGTTCTGTCTGCAAAATGGGGGTGCGGGATATTTTAGGTTGTGCTTACCTCCACTGCTAATGCTCCCAGGCTCTCCAGCAGGCTATCGGTCGCCGTGGACACATCTTGGATAATCTTCGGGTCAGATTTAACATCTTTCTGTAAAGCCCAAAATAAGTAAATAATACATTATTAACACTTTGATTATGAAACATTTTTCATATCATTAGGCCGATTGGCACGCAAGCCAAACAGTGTTCATTTACTAGAAATACTTTAAATGGGTCATTGTCCCCTTCACGTAACTAAATTACTCTGTAATGATAGTTGTGATGGAGTTTCTCGAAAGCTCTTTACTCGCAAGACAAAGGAAACATTCAGTGTGAAGCGAATATACACTGAACAAAGACATCAATATGTGAAGACATCTGGCAGGCGGCCACTGCTGTTTGTGTTTAATGTACAAACATGCTGAACCAATTATTTTGACTTACAGGAACATATTGTGTAAAACCGATCATGCAACCACAATATTAGTCTGTTGGGCTTTATGAACTGAGAAGTTCACTGGGTCCATAATACAAAAATGTGCACTTGTCCTAGATTGGATATAATTGGCTTATTGAACCGGACTTTGGGAATTCCTATGGCACAAAAGCATTTATTGTAGCCTATACACGGCTATGAATTTGAATTGAAATATCTGGGTGGTTATGGACCATTTCAAGGGATGTGAACAACACTGGTCCAGAAGCACTTCCTGTTTCCGTTTTTAACACTAGATAAACGTTGGGATAAAATAAACCAACAGAACATATAAACCTGAATTAACTGAAATTAAACAAACATCTTAAAGATAATAATATATGTGAAATAAAAAAATAACTGTCACAAACTGTAACAGGAAGTGTTTCTGGACCAGTGTTGTTTACATCATTTGAACTGGTCTATATAAGTGATACTATATTAATGGCTGAGCACCATCAATATTCAGAGTTCATTTATGATTTCTTGTACTATTTCTTGTAATTGTTATCGATAGATTAAACAAGACTGCGTTGTATTAATAAAATATGGGTAAAGATTGTGTTCAGTTGCCCGTATTGGCTTCAGGAAATCGAGGTTGGAGAGGAAGTGGCTTTCTGCATTGTTCAGCCATTCAGTAGACGATTGGCAGATGATGTTTTGTGTCAGCTGGGAAACGTTTTTATCGGCGATGGTCACGAAATCCTCCAGAGATGTGGAATTGCACAGATCTCTCAGGTGAACTCCAAAACCACCAATGAGCACCTACAGATCAGAAAAACACTGTTAATCCATGAATGTTATGTTATTATTTACAAAAATGTATAATTTAATTTAATTTGGTCATTTTATTGACATTTTATGAGCATTATACGGCATGTAAGTTTAAATACGTTATTATTGTACTCCTATGAATGATCGAAATTAAACATAAAATGGAAAAATACTATAAAAAAATGTAGACAATTATCTTACATTCTTATCAATTATGGCATATTTACAGTTATAGAGAAGTATCTGGAAACTTGCAGGGCTGCAACAACTAATCGATTAAATCAATTATAATCGAATTTTTAAAATAGTTATCAACGAATTTTTTATTTTTGTTACAACACAGGTATATCACTGTCATGTCATCTGGCTTATTCCCTTTAACAAATAACAAATAATATTAATAACAAATAATATTAATATTCATCAAGGTGCAAAGTCAAAGATTAAAATAAGTTTTGGTAATCGGTGGAAAAATGTCCTCACCAGGACATCCTTAAATATTTACAACTCAATTTTATATATATATATATTTTTAATTAAATTTAAGACGTTTTACTATTTAAAAACTGAAGAAACTTTTTTATTTAAGGCTTTAAATGTCAAAAATAAAGATTATATGGTAACACTTTACAATAAGGTTGTATTTGTTAACAATTAGTTAATGCATTAGCTAACATGAACTAAAAATAAACTTCAACAGCATTTATTAATCTTTGCTCATGTTAATTTTGGCATTTACTAATACATTTATAAAATCAAGCGTTGTAACTGTTAACATTAATTAATGCACCATGAACTAACATTAACTAGTTACTATAAAACTATATTGTTCATTTGTTCATGTTGGTTAATGCATTTATTAATGTTTATTAATAAAATCTTATTGTACAGTGTTATCGATTATATTAATAAATCAATGTGTGTCTTTTGCACTTTTTAAATTACGCATCTACATAAAAATATTTAGGTTTTTATTTAGCTATAATAAGGAAAAAATCTGATTAAATAGATGTTCCGCTTTTTATCAGATTAATCGATTAATGAAATAATTATAATCATCCGATTAATCGATTATCAAAGTAATCATTTAATTGAAAGTGGACATATCATGAAAATTTGACTTAAATCCATGTTTAAGTGCTATAATTGGGTCCCCAGTGCTTCTATCAAACTAGAAAATGTGAAAAAGATCAACCGTGTAACTTGGTTTTGGTAAACCATTCTATGCAAACCATTCTATGTGAAAAAATAGGTCATTGAAATTTGGCTCCCCTTGTGATGTCAGAAGGGGATACCGCCCCTTAATCTGCACTATCCAACCACAGCATTGCCATTTAATGCACAGATCAACTCATTTGCATTTAAAAGAACACATACCTACAAAGTGGCAATTTTAACATGTTATAAAATTATCTATATTATATTTTGAGCTAAAACTTCACATATGTACTCTGGGGACACCAAAGATTTATTTGTCATCTTAATAAAGTCTTGTGAAATGTCCCCTTTAAGCCACATTTAAAATTGCACGCATGTCTCAGTGTTAAATACCAAATCATTTAAATTCCAAGCATATTTTGTAAGTAACAATTTACAAAAATAAGCCCAATAGGTTTTAGCAGTAAAACAAAAGATGTACCATTGCTAACAAATACATTTTTTACGGCAGTGAAATCAAAGTGTTGATAAACGCTTGGCTAAAATGGCTTAAACATGTCAAATTACATTGACCTAGAAAGCATGATGAGAATCTAATTTAGTTAATCTATTTTAGTATGACGGCAGTAGAACGAGAGCGCTAGAAACCAAAGGCAGCCTGTTTACAAAGTGGCCACTATCTTGTCGAAGCGGCTGAGATTCAGTAAGCTCGGTTTCCAGGAATAGCCCTCCGGCTGTAGCTCTGTTGGACAACAGACATGTGACTCTACCCTCCTCCAACCTCCCCTTTGCCTCATCATCCACCACCCCTATCCACCGACTAACAGCACGTGCATGCACCAAGGACATCCGCATACCCAGTCACCTATTACATAACACTCCTATAATAAATGGCTAGATGACATACTGATATTTTAATACCTATGCTGGGCGGACAGGCAATGCTAAGTATGAAGGCAATTACAGAAAACATCTGTAGGATTGTAAAAAAAAAAAACGTGAATGTGTTTGTTGGGCTCCGTTCCAAATGGTTGTTCAAGAATGAGCACCTTCTCCAAGTTGACGTTGGCCTCCACTATCTCTCTCACAGCATGCTCGGGCAGAGAGGCGTTCCTCTCCAGAAACGCAGACAACGTTTCATTATCACGCAAGAAGTCCTTGAGCTTGAAACCTGCAGGGAAAATAAGGTCTATTAACAATGAAAAATACAGTATTGAAATGCTGTTTCTTTAAATTATACAGTACCAGAAGGATATACATTACTAAACTGAACTTTTTGAACCTCATGAAGTTGTTTACAGGATGACCAGAAACATACTTTAGGAAAAGACGGGCTATTAAAAAAGCTAAAAGTATCAAATAAATTTGTTTTGTTTTGGCTAATATAATAAAATATGATTTATGTATTACATATTTGCAACAACATTTTTCTAAAATTTGAAAAATTATTCATAAAAAATGAGTATGTGTGGTTATGACTGGTAATGATTTTTGAACAAAGGGAGTCGTTGAGAACATTGTGAAAAGCATGACTCTATTCCCAGCTGGATGACACAGCCGGTGAGGCAATAAAGCATTGCGTTAGGTGAATGCAATGGCCACGAGATGTTTGCTCATTTCGTTTTGGGTCAAATTATGCTTTGGATCGAAACAACAGTTTCCGAAAAGAGAGCGGGGCACTGTCTTATTCACACAGTGCATTGTGTTGTATCAGTACATTCCACAGGAGTCGTTGATATGAACCGGTTTGAATCGGCCTCTTTACTCCGAGGTTACTTCGGGTCGTTCCTCTTTCGGTACTCGGAAACTTCTTCTTTTTATAAATTTGATTTGTTAGTTCCACATTCAGGAAGTGTTTGGGATAAGGCACTATTAAAGATGTTAGTGGATGTAGCGTGCGAAGAAGTATACACATATTTGACCCTGGACCACAAAACCATAAGTCATAAGTCCCATGGGTGTATTTGTAGCAATAGCCAATAATACATTGTATGCGTCAAAATTATTGATCTTTATGCCAAAAATCATCATTACATGATGTTCCGATATTTTGTAAACTTCCTACCATAAATATATCAAAAACGTATTTATCATTACTAATATGTGTTGCTAAGGAAAATTTTAAAGGGACATATCGTAAAAATCATTTTATCTTTTTTCATGTTTAAGTGCAATAAATAATTGGGTCCCCAGTGCTTTTATCAACCTAGAAAATGTGTAAAAGATCAACCATTATCTGCAAGCATGTGAAAAAATAGGTCGTTGTAGTTTGTCTCCCCTTGTGATGTCAGAAGGGGAAAATACCGCCCCTTAATCTGCACTATCCAGCCACAACACTGCCATTTAGTAAAGAGATCGGATCTACTGCATTTAAAAAGACACATTTTGCTCAAACCTACAAAGTGGCGATTTTAACATGTTATAATAAATTATCTATATTATATTTTGAGCTAAACTTCACATATGTACTCTGGGGACACCAAAATATTTATTTGACATCTTTAAAAAAAAAAAACTATTGTAAAATGTCCCCTTTAAAGGCGATTTTCTCAATATTTTGGCTTTTATGCACCGTCAAATTCCAGGTTTTTAAACACTTCTTGGTATCTTTTCCAAATATTGCCCTATCCTAACAAATCATCCGTTAATGGAAAGATTTTTTATCCGACTTCCAGACGATGCATACATTTTAATAATAAACCCTCATGACTGGTTCTATGGTCCAGGGTCACATATATATCTCATGAAATTTTTTAGCAGGAATAAAAATAAACACAAGTTTGTTATACTATTGTTATAAAGTGAAACTAAAGTGAACATTTAATTTGAATAAACTAAATTTAAATTAATGAATTAATTAATTTTACTTGAGAATGTGGCATGCATAGCACAGTTCACATTATTTGGGATTGGAAAATGGATGAAAAACGTTTGAGCTCATATTGAGATTTCTGACATTTATTTTATTTTTCAACCTATCTTTCCAAATATGAGACCAATTTGAGCATTTTCCTCAGTTGCAAAAATCTCTCTTTTTAAACTCCCGATTGAGATATTTAAAAGATCTCACTTATTCTGTCTGCTAACATTTCGTTTATGGCTCAGATGATTTAACCGCAAATTTCATCCACCCTTTTACATAACAGGATGATTTGAGAGCAGGACTTGACCAGATGGAAAACAGTTCTCATAACTCATATACATCTCTGACAGCTTTAATAGTAACGCATATTTCTAATACATGTACAACATGTGCGTGTCCCACTGTCATAAAATTGTAACATCTAACTATCATGAGAAATCACTATTGCTCCGGAGGCAATGCTTGCATCCTATTATTAAATCCCAGGTGCAAACAGTAGATCCTCTGGGAATATTTATTAAACTCGGTGAACTGAGAGGATGTCATACCCAGAGGTATCCAGCCTGATCTCACGAGAATTTGTACGTATGTTACCAGTTTTCTAATTTATAAGAAGGGAATTGTACAAAAACATACTATTATCATAAAAAAAACAATAACAAAACCCCACCCCAAACCCAAACATCACGGGGCAAAGCAAATCGTACAAAAATGAACAAATGTGGTAGTACTAATTAATACATACGAACTGTTATCAGATAGCATTGGTGTATCACGATTATTAGTGGTCTATAAATATAAAATATATTTATATTGCTTATAAAATCAATTGTATTCTGTGAATTGTCCACGATTTATTATCTATTATAGTAATTCAAAAAATCAACCAAACATATGTCCTAAATAAAGAAAGCAAAACTAAACCCCATGAGGGGTACATATTTATCTAACAATGAGGCCAAAAGATAATGCTAAATTATGGAGAAACATCCGAAACTATGAACTTTAAGCTAAAAATTAAGTCTGGATAAAACTGATACAGCTTTCGAAGTGAAAGCAGCAACTGAGATGTTTGATAGGAGACGTACCTTCAGTATTTTGCTGTAGCTTTCTCAATGCTCGAACTAGTACTTTAAAACCTTCAAAGCTCTTGTCATGTTGACTGTAGAGGAGAATCTTCTTGGCGTCGATGAACAATCGGGAGATACTGTAAATTTGGAGGTCACACACATAAATATATAGCATGAAAACCCACACTATGAAAGAACTATAATAATATTCATATTTAAGTTTATTAATGTCATCCTGCTCATATAATGCTTACATGGAGTCGTTGAAGTTGCCCACCACCCCTGGACTCTCCCCCGGAGTGGGGTAGCGAAAGCAAGGGTTGTTGGCATTGCATATGATGCCCTGCACCCAGGGTAACGTTCCCGCAGAGGGCATGGCCTTATTGGGAAAGTGACCTGGAAAAAATAGAAAACAAAACATTTAGATGTCAACAAGCTTACCATATGACACTTTTCATCACGCAAACCCAACTTCTGCAAACGCAGCAAAACAGGATAACAAGTTAAACCGGTTTTATATTTCTTATACACATAGTTACATTATTTGTTTCTATTATTTGGAACAGTAAGAGCAGGAACATGAATTAGGGAGTTAATATATATATTCATTTAATATATTTTATTCATTTTTTATATAATCTCTTTGATATTATGAGGATGTTTTGTGACAGTTTTAAATTAATGATCATATGAAAATCACTGTGATCTAAAGATTAACTGAAGATCACAATAAACTTGGGGAAATGTTTAACAACTTATTAAATGTGTTGAAATCTGTGCCGAACACAGTGAAATGGAGTGAAACTGTTGCTAAGACATGATACTCTCCGTAAAGGTTCATTGGGTTAATTAAACATTTACTTGCATTACAGCTTAACATTTTAAGTAAAATTTCTTTGTTTGGGACCCACGTATTTCAGAAGCCAGACCTATAATATAAAGGATAAATAAAACTGAGAATGCTGAGCTGATTTATTGTCATTGGTTTCCCTTGAGGTGTATTTCCAAAAAGGGCAAATATTGACAGTCTGAATTTAATGATATTGACCTTTTCCATTATCATGATTATGTCTTCTTATATTGTGCTTGTCTAAAGCACTTAATTAAAGATACACATTTAGAAATGACTAAAACACTTACATTCATGTTGCTCATGCGGAGGATAGTGAAATCTGACAGATATCAGGATAAAAAAGATGAAGAGAGGCCATATTATCTCGATCAGCAGCTGAATCTGGAAAAGAAAGACACCTCAAAGGTCATCATTTTGACTATAATATATGATACTATTATTATGACCGGTGTTCATCTGTTAAAGGGGACATATCATGAAAATCTGACTTCCATGTTTAAGTGCTATAATTGGGTCCCCAGTGCTTTTATTAACTTAGAAAATGTGAAAAAGATCAACCCAGTGTGAAAAAATAGGTCATTGAAATTTGGCTCCTCTTGTGATGTCAGAAAGGGATCTAATTATAATAATATCACCCCTTAATCTGCACTATATAACCACAGCACTGCCATTTAGTACAGATATAAAGAGAGAAAATAATTGACAGCACAATTGAGTTTTAATTTCATCAAACCACCATTATGGTGATCAGTGTTTGCATTAGCTTTTTTGCATTTTAAAGGGCAAATACCCCAAAACTGCACATTTTGGCTCAAAGTGGCAATTTTAACATGCTATAATAAATTATCTATGGGGTATTTTGAGCTAAAACCTCACATACGCACTCTGAGGATAGCAAAGACATAACATGACCCCTAAAATTTTACATTCTTGATTGCTTTGGTTACTCTTTCATGAACTTTAAACTGCATACAACCGAGGATTTTCTCCCTGAACGAAAATCAGTCCTTTACTTCTACAGACCTTTGTGCACTTGTTTACAAATTGAGAATAAACTTTTCTTGTCAAGTAATTCTTGTTTATTATGGTGGTTGATATGCTTCCTGTTTGCACAACACCTCCCTGTTAATACATTTAGTGAAATCCATTATCATTTATTCAGTACAATTACTGAAAAGATGTTCTAGTTTAAGTGTCGTTGATCTTTTTGTTTTGTCATTTCACAGGGAGTTCGATAATACGTAGCACTGATAAGGTCACTATTCAGCTCGCAATACTTAAAAGTATGAGTCACTACTAAACAAGTAGTCTAATCAATAACTTCAACCACAGATAATTAGCTTGCATATAAAAAATATCCCAGCTATGTTTTTGCGGGGTATCTAATTATTCATAAATCCTAAACAGACTATTTATGCATTTATTCATATAGATTCATTTTTGTTACGAACAATGCCACATCTGTACTTCACAGATGTTTCTATTCAGAGGGACTTCATATGCTCAAAGGAGGAATATTTTTTATTCCTTTAATGCATTATTTGTTATTTCTTCTTTTTTTAAACAATAGGCCTTTGTTTATACATATAAAGTAGGTTTTAACTTACAGTTTGTCTCCGTCTGCAAGTGAAGTTCTTCCACAACAGTAACCCTAACTGTGTGGAGACAGTCATCTTGCCGGGGATCTACACCGTCCTGGCCTCCTCTATGTTACTGTTAATACAAAAACAAGCAAATAAAACGACGTCAAGCTAATTGGCAATATATTGTCTTAAAAAGATGATGAACCATCAAGTACATGTCAAATATATCACGCCACCTTTATCTAAGCGTGCTTTTATAAGATGGGTGCTGTGACATCACAAACACAGAGCAGTGGGTTGCATTAAAGTAAACAGAGACTTAAGACAAGTAAACATTGTCAGTCTAATTGTTTGTGTATTTTGAGAAAACATTTGGTATTACATCAAGCGGGAAGTTAAATGGACAGTAAGTACTTATTTATAATCTGTACACGAACAAGGAACTATTAAGACACAATGTTTTCGTAAAGCATTTGCCTATCTGTAGATATCAGACCACTACAAAAAAAATGAAAGGAAACAGCACGACATGTTAATACGTGGAATGATACATTTTATACCATACAGTCTGACTGAATCCCAAGATTTGAAGATATGATTCAATAAGAACATAAACAACATAAACAGATATGATTCAATAAGATATGATTCAATAAGAACATAAAAACGATTCCAGATCACAATAAAAATGTGATCTGGAATCGTTTTAGTGAGTTGTTTTTGTGCTGTGCGCATACATGAGAATAAAACAGCGCCCCCAGTGGACGCGCGCATTTTCTTGTTTTTCTCTTTGTTTACCATTTGTTTCATTATATCACTTCATCTGCATCGTGATGCTAATGCGCAACATTTCTTCTACATACCTTACAAATCAAATTTTAAATCAAATATAAACAGTGTGACGGGTGCTTATGAAAGAAATTAAAATAAACAATCCCTGTCACGAGACAATATAAAACTACAGGCAAACATTTTTGTGGATTTTATTATTATTTATTATTGAGACATTTATTAAGAATGGACGTAGCAGTTTAAAACAAAGACTTCTCTGCACACAAAAAATAAATAAACGAACCAGAAGAGACCAAGAGCTTTGCATACATTTCTTTCTTTACCAGATGACTTCTATAAACAAAAACGCGTAAAACATCAAAATATAATTTGTGTACAGTCACGTTTAATCTTCAACTGTGCATTTAAGACCAAATGTGCTCATAATGGTGATAATTAACAGACGAAGAAGAGTTCCAATTGTTCCGCAGAGGAAAGGTTACTGTCGGTCATTTCGCGCAGCTCGCGCTGAACGGTAACGAGCAGATGCTGTGCTCGCGTGCACTTAAGTCCTTTTGTTTACCTCTAATCTCAAGTCAGTGTCTCAAACCAACTCCAATCGCAAAATATGTCGTTTAGTCAAAAAACACATACGTGTTTAACATAATATCCGGTGATGACAGTGACACACATCAGTCCTCAGTGTTTAACGTTACCAAAAAACAGACGAGCTCATCGTGAAAAAACAACAAAACGCGTTTATGATTACAAAATAAGAATGTTTATATTTTTACATACATATATTTGACACAGCTGGTAAAAAATAACTTGGTATACAGCTCACCCTCAATGTTGAAAAAAGTAATTTGCGCACTCACCGCTTCTTTTAACTCCAAAATGATTATTCCTAGTTTAATGTACTGTAATTCCTGTTAAGAAGAGAAAAGAAAACACCTCTTCTCGGAGCGATATTGTACTGTCGGTGCTGTGTGCTTTTATGGACGGACCTTTTTTCTCTCCTCCATCCTTTTATAGTGGAAGGCGATGCTGCTGCGTTGAGACGCGAGGTTACTGTCGGTCAAACGCGGTGCTGTTTGTGTTCGAGCCGCCATATAAGGAAAGCACGTGCGGACCCAAAACAGCTCTTAAAGGGGCAACGCGGATCTACACCGTTTTGTTTTTCATGCATCTCAAATAAATTCTCATAGTGGAGGATCAACACATAAAAGATCATCAAAGCCTTCAATGACCACGTGTTTGTACTGCCAAAGCGTAGCAGCTTGAATGCATTTGAAGTGCATCTTACACAACAAACATTGAAATTAAAACATAAATAAATACAGAGTAATTGACAAGGAATATACGACTTTTATGCAACAATTAAAGCTTTACATAAAAGTAAATGATGAACTGTGATTTACACAATATAATCTATGGATGCTTACTTCTTCCATGGCCTATTTTACATGTGGTTTGTATCATTCACTGTGAAGACCATTAACTGCAGTTTTGACTGCCGTTCATGCCGTAAACCTTGCAATAAAGTAATGCTACAAGACTGTGGTGATTGCAATCAATGCACACATTATCCACATGCAGTCGCTATATTTCCTATCGGTGTGACATTACAAACCAAATCTAAAATTGCTATATCGATCCAAATACACAATCTGAATAAAACATATAGCTACTGTATGGCATGCGACTTATCGAAGAGCATTTCCAATGTCATCCATAACAATTTTCACTGGAAAGGAAAAAATATGGTGAAAAAACATATATGCTTTGGAGGTCATCAGGACCTTTGTGAAATGAAGCAACTGCAGGCTATATGAATCCCTAGACACAACGCAGGGAAGGACCTTGAGTGGAGAGGTTTTAATTGTCAGAGCAACCCAGATATCTGCACTAGGACTCAAAATATAATGCTTGGTACTAAAACATGGCACATGCGCCTATTAACTTCTTACACTCTGAGGCTATTTTGGAGATTTTCGCCTGGATTTGGCCCACCCAATTTCAAAAGCTTCCCATACCCACATGCAGAGGTTTACATACAAAAGTTTGGTATCTTTTTACAGGAAAGCCTTTGAAATTACATAAAACACTGTTGAAAGTGCTAAACATGGTTGTATGTGTTGTCAGTCCTCTAATAACACAAAAATAAATAGGCGCTTTTTGATTTTTTTTTTACTAAAGTCTGTATTTAAAAGTGTATAGCTCTGGCCCTGAATGGTAACGAAACCTGCAGACAGTTTTGTTTGATTGTCAGCTTACAGAGGAAAAATGAAGTTTTTCTCTATCATAATCTATGCAAAAGTTATTCTACTCCAACTGAAGGGAGGACTAATACCCTTTTTGTATTTAATGTCCGCCTAAAAATATTTGAAGTGTCCCTACAACCACATACAGTGGAATAAATGCAATATCTTTATATCATTTTGCAGAAAACCCTTTGAAGTTACATTAAAAGCTACTGTTTGTGACAAATATTGTTATTTAGGGTGTTTTTCATATGATGAAACACCAAATTGTCTTTTTTTGATAGTGTATAACTCTGGTTCTGGGTGCTCTAGCAGACTGCAGACAGTTCTGGTTGTTACCAGCAGCCGACAGTAAACACCCAAAAAAAAGAATGATCTCTTTAGCATGTTGCATTCAAAAGTTATTCTTATTTTACTGAAGGGTGTGAAAATACATTTTTCATATAAATATTAATTTTTTGTTTTGCACATATAATAAATAGCAAGGGATTAATTATGCACACAACCAAAGAAAATGCTGTCAAATGCAGCCATGTTACATCAGCAAAGTCCTTGATTATTACGGCAGAATGAGAGTATAGTTCCTAGAAAATTGCAACTTTTTATTTTCCGTCAGTCTTAGTACACGATGTAACTACAGAAGAGTCAAGTTTTAAATAGGAAAAATATTGAAACTTATGTTATTTTTTAGCGTGATGCTAATGGTCTAATCAGATTTAATGGATTGTGCTAAGCTATGCTAAAGTGGTACAGCCAGACCCGGACATCAGCTGAATGGATTCCAAAACGGTAAGAATCAAATGATTAACTCTAGGGGAGCTGGAAAATGAGAATATTTTCAAAAAAGTGGAGTGTCCCTTTAAGTTCTTTTTACACATATCATCTTTAAACAAATTAAGGTTAAACTTGTTTGGCTTGCTGTGTGCAAAACAGGGACTCGGGAAAGTGATTTAAACAAGCTCTCTCGAGACAACCAATGCATGATTTTGTAAGGTGAGATACCTAAAGTACAGAGGTGGAGCTGGAGGGATGCCAGAACGTCTGACACCACAGCGAGACAAGCAGCTGCTTATATGGTCTGGAGGATATGCAGAAGATTAGATGTGCTCCCTCCTACAGAGCAAATGTTTCATTTAGGTAGTTGTATTTTTCCCTGATTTATGTTAACATGTATATGAATGTACAGTGAAAGCATATATTCTGGGTTTAAATGTTGCATGCTTGATAATGATAAGAACGATGCTTTATAAATTAATTTTAGATTAAGAATATCATGCCTTTACTCCAAGACATGACAAACTATCCATGCAGTTAGCACTAAAGGCAATGGTTGATAACTTTTAAAAGTTTACATTACATTTATACAGTATATATATTATATACAATTCATGTTTGTAATCACTGCTCATCTCATTACCTTCATTTTGAACCAGACTGCATTCAGAGGCAGTATATGACTTATTTGTCTGTTCCAACCACGCAGACCAAAAATACTTTTCAACTGAGGAAGTGTAACATTGTGCTTTTTGTGTGTCTAAACATGTGATCAACTTTCATCCTGTTTTTCAGCCACTTTCACCTCTTGCCCCAGTGTCCACGTCCAGTTGCTGAGTTAAGCTTTGAGGTACAACTGTGCAGCTGACACAAAGAAACCGAGAACTACAGTAAAGAATTTTACATGTGAAAAGCATCTGCAAAGGAAACCACGAAAATGCCCGAACTGAGAAGGAAGTTTCATGTGTACACTGTGGTAAAGAATACGTGGTTAAGAATTAAAGGCACAGTTCACTATGAAATGACAATTACTCACCGCCACAGCCACCGAGATAAAAAAAAAACATTAAAGCAAACAACCATTAAAGGGGTAGTTCACCCAAATATGATAATTCTGTCATCATTTACTCCCTCTCATGTTGTTACAAACCTGTATACATTTCTTTGTTCTGATGAACACGAAAGAAGATATTTTGAGGAATGATTGTAACCAGACCGTTCATGAGCCCCATTCACTTCCAAAGTATTCTGTTTTGGTTAAAAACATTCCTCAAAATATCTTCCTTCGTGTTTATCAGAACAAAAACATTTATACAGGTTTGAAACGACGTGAGAATGAGTAAATGATGTCAGAATTGTCATTTTTGGGTGAACTATTCCTTTAAAGCATCTTTACAGGTCTGGTTTTAGAAGATCTGAAATATAGCATTACCATTACTTTTAGACCTGCAAAGCAATACTTTAAGTCACTTATAAACTAATATATAGCAAGAAGATTAACTGTTTACAACTTATGGACGTAGCTGACTGTTTTAATAGCACGCGCCTGTTTCCGCAGATCTGTGCGCGGTGTTGCCCTTTTAAGAGCGCGCACGCGCCTCTGCGCTGACCAATCTGATATACCACAGCAACAGCATCAAATTATTGCCTTTGCACACAAACTGCTTAACAGTGGACTTAAATAATTTGCTAAGAAAAACTCAGACATAATACATTGTCTGTTATGAAATCCCAGAGGGTTCGTGGTAAACGCTTAACCATTCCAGTAGATGTAAACACTTGCATAGACTTTGCACGAATTTGGACAAAACGCGTTTGCGCAGCCTTAACCTACAAAATGATTACAACTGCAAAACTATATTTTTTCCAAATGAAACAAAAATATTCGCGTTGATTTACAGCCTCTCGTCCACGGAGCACAATGAGCCAGTTTGTCCGATAGTAACCTCACAAGACACTGAGGGGGAGGGGTGCTAAATATGGAGCTGGAAACTGGAACGTCATTATATTAACTAGTATTATCTAAAATGTAACCCGTGGTACATGTTATTCGTCACAATTATTGTTAAAATCTAAGGATTCATTGCATTTCATGGACGAATTTGTTTTCTGTATCTCCTGTTGAGCTTCATTAAACATGAATTTCATTAAGTGAATTAAGTTTATTAAGTAGGCCTATACTAATACCGTTTGGAAACATTAAGAACGTCAGACTGTTTATAATAAGCAGTATTTTTATGTAAGAAAGGCTTTCAGTTTTCTGCAGTGCCGCAATGACCGATAGTAACCTCGTCTCAGAGAGCGAGCGGCAGAAACTGGGTGAAAGGGAACATGACGTCACACCTACTGTGAACCTTCTCGACTGCTGCTGCTGCTATACATTAAATGCACGTGGTTTTTATGCACGTGGTATTTGGTCAGGTCAATTAATATGACTAAAGAAAGCATGCTTAGATATGAAAAATTCTAGATGTTGCAATATATATCATACATATGAGAAACATAATAACGACATAGTTTAAATGTGTCAAATTTGCATGGTTTATATCGTTCTGTATTTATTTATTATTTGTGTTGTATGTGTAATAAATGACCAGCAGTAATTTTCACTTCAGAATTAATAATGCAATACAATTGGAATTAGGCAATACTGTTTAACTCATGCAAACAAAAAGCAATTTAATCCAGGATCGGGTCCCAGACAAAATCTTTTTACAGTATATTTCCCAACCCAGCAGGATTTTGGGTGTGTAACTAAGTACTGTTTGTTGTATTTAGACCGGGTTTACCCAGCAGCACAATACGGTTGCCAGTTCTGTTTTACTTGCTATCTACAGTAGACAATTTAGTGTTTGTGTTTTCGTGGGATTAAGAGACGGAAGGATGAACTTTAATTGTGTCAACCAAAGGTTTACGATCCAGTCTTTGTATTCTGTTGCTGCCTTCACTGATTTTGTAAGATAATGTGAAAGATAGACATTTAGGCACCTATCATGCAAAATCTATGTTTGGACATAAAAGTGTGTTGGCAGTATGTGAACTCAACCACCCTAAAATGAAATTCGATTTTTAAAATTTCATTAAACCAAAGCAGTCTTATTAGACATGTTGTTTTGATTCTCGTGTTAATGTGACATCACACTATCAAGCCCCACCCACAGCCACTGATTTACAGTCATGCACAACCATAGTTTCCTCTCTCAGCGAGTTGTATGCTGTCCAGTGTTAGGGGTAATGCATTACAAGTAACGTGCATTACGTAATAATATTACTCTTCTGAAGTAACGAGTAAAGTAACGCATTACTTTATAACTGTACACATTAATATTTGAGTTACTTTTTAAAAAGTAATGTGAGTTACTTTTTAGTTTAATTAATTTGATAAAAAAAATAATGTACTAAATTAAACTGAACGTAGTCACGTAGAATTACACACTCTTATGCGTGCGCGCCTTAGCGGAAACAGTTTGAATCAGAAACGGAGATGGCAGGCCAGAGCTTGACATTTTTGCGATGGAAAATATGCACTTTCTGAATGCCGAACTTCTCAGTCATAAAAAACACCTGCGAGGCCTGAATGAGATCAAACCTCAGCCAAGAAAAAGTAACGCAAAAGTAACTTAAAAGTAACGTAAGTATAACTTTCCATAAAAAGTAACTAAGTAACGCAATTAGTTACTCTTTTGAGAAGTAACTTAATATTATAATGCATTACTTTTAAAAGTAACTTTCCCCAACACTGATGCTGTCTGTCTTATCTCAATAGTGAGATACTTTTGTCTCAGACTTTATTGACACGATTCAGATCTATTTTGGTAAGGAAGTTAGTAGCTGTAGCTCATTTGCATTTAAAGGTACGCACACGAAAACAGCGCGTTTTTGCTCCAACCCAAATAGGGGCATTTTGAACATGCTATAATAAATGATCTGTGGAGGTTTTTAGCAGCTGGGTGATTCTCACGAAAACTTGGTTTTAAAAATGTCAAGCGTGAAAATGTAAAAATTGCTTAAATTTACTTTTTTTCCCCACCAGACATTGAAAAACAAAGTCTGGAGTAAATGGGAACATTAATTTAGAAACTTTTACTTATCATTTAACACTTTTTGTAACATAATTTTAAAAATTAGTCCTAAAAAATCTCATTACCGCAACAGTCAGAAAACATCAACACTGACATATTTTCAAAATGACATGACAAACCTGAAAGAACATGATTTGGAGATTCTGCACATGCATTTAAAAAAAAGTATTATGCTTCTATTAATTAAATTAACATTTAATAAGCATCTGTTGCGGTAATGATAATCAAAATGTCGTGTAAGCATTCTGACAAGACAATATTTCAAATTAACTGTAAAAAAATGATCTTACCTGGTAGCCATCTTGAAGTAACTGGTCCATGTGCTTGGTCACTCAAAATCAAACTTTATTAAAATTCTGTATGTGCTTAAACGGTTCTTAAAAAGTGTTGGGGAGGATGAGAACATCAGGCATGGACACATCATTTTCCTAATTTTTCTTCATTATTATTATACATGAATATTCAGTAAATATTTTTTCTGTCATCTAAAGTAGTCTAGCAAAACATCCATTTATTTTTTTTCTTAATATTTTTGTGTTAATTTGATTAAATTACAACAGCCGGACACATTGCGGTAATGAGAATTTCAGCAGAAAATGAGATAAAATTTACAATTATAAATTCTTATGTTGAAATCACACATTGTGTAAGGTAGAACACAGTATTGTGTTAATTCTAATGCTTTTTAATGTTACTATATTACACATTTTAAAGCTAAAATCATTAGTGCCGTGCTGTTTCAATGGTTTCGTGAGAATCACCCAGCTACATTTGAACAGCTACATTCTGGGCAGACTTGTATTACATCTTGTAAAAATGGGAATAATCGGTGTCCTTTAAAGTTACTGTTGATTACGTCTTTGATGGATGAACTCATATTAGATAACTTCTACTAAATAAATCTTGCAGCTGTTGTGGAAAGAAAAAGTATAGGCGGGTGCATAAAAATGACATCTTTAAGACCAAGCAGAAACCTCAGTGAAATCACCTCTAAACGGTAATCTATGACTATTACTTATTTACTCAGCTATTAGTAAGCACTATTCTGTGAATGTTAGGTCACCTAATTAATATGCGTGAATAGATAAGGTGGTTTATCTGCTCAACTCCTACACCGTGGAAAATACAATCCCCCAACCAAGCATGACATGAAGGTATCAGGGAAAGATAGAGAGACAGATAACAAAAAGACATTACTGCAGCTAGATTCACTATAAAACTGTATATTTGACTTGCAAAACCATACATTTTGTCTCATTCCATACTTTAAAGATAAGAAATCTGATTTCTTATCAGTGACTCCAAATAAATGCCATATGTGCTCTCACTTATAAGACCTAGCAGCTGGTGTCAGGCAGAAAGGACATTCATTGAAAAAGCAGCTGTTGGGAACAGCCTGTCTTTACACGCCGCTCTCACCACACATGTGATGGTCCTGATCTGCCTTTTGTACAAATCATCACTGCTGTTTTTTAGCAGGAGGTTTCAGAGCCCCTCTACAATTGTGCTGACATCACACATACCATATACACAGGCCAGCGGCTGTCTTTTGTGGACGTATTGTTCGAAGAGAGATACAGTTACGCTGTTGTTAGCAGTGGTCTGTATTGCTTTAAAAAATGATCCAAGTTTAATATGATGACGTTGAATATTGCTGTTTGTTTGAGAGTCCTGACACAGCAGCATTGACTCAAGCAGTGGTGTGAGGAAGGGATCCCTGTTTGTCCAACCAATGATTAGCAACACTCATGTTAGCATCATGCAAGGTTGTCGCATTCTGCCTTATCTTTTAATTTTTTAAACCATTTGGTGGAATCTATGGTTCAACTTAAGTGTCTTGTATTAATCAAACATCACTGAGCATTATATATCCGTGCTGAACCTTTGATTCTCATGTCTACATGCTCTGTGATGCCCAAGGGTTCATCTTCGGTGTCAAACATGTGTTGATACAATCAGTCAGGATGTAGAAAGTTGGAAGCGCCCTGTATGTTTACATTAAGTGAGTTCCAGGAAAGTGGCTAAATATATACATTGTCTGTCTGGGCTTATAAACAATGCAGTGATTAAAATATATATATAAAGTATGTTTAAGTATTTTTCATATTTCTTTCAAATACAAAAAGTTTTATTTTTAGGGCCGTTAAAGTGATTAATCACGATTAATCACAAAAATTAATCACAAAGCACGCACGCACGCACACACTCACACACACACACACACACACACACACACACACACACACACACACACACACACACACACAAATTTGTTTGGATAATATATCACTGTAAAAAATATTTGCTCTGTGTGTGTGTGTGTGTGTGTGTGTGTGTGTGTGTGTGTGTGTGTGTGTGTGTGTGTACCTGGTAAATATCACGTTGTGGGGACCAAATGTCCCCACAGAGATGGGAATACCAGTGTTTTTGTGACCTTGTGCGTGCGTGCGTGCGTGCGTGTGTGTGTGTTATATAAATACACATACATTCATTTATGTATTTAAGAAACATTTGCATGTGTATATATATTCATTAATATTTGTATATATTATATAGGCTATTATAGAAATGTAAAAAATTATATATAAAATAGTGCTGGGCAAAGAGTAATCGCAATACAAAATAAAAGTGGTTTTTTTGCATAATATATATGTGTGTACTGTGTGTAATTATTATGTACATTTAACCACACACACACACACACACACACACACACACACACACACACACACACACATACATATATTCATTTCAGAATTTTTTAAAATTTATATATCAATTTTTTTAAATGTATATATACTACAGAATATATAAAAATATAAATAAATATATATACACACATTAATATTTCTTAAAGACATACATGAATGTGTGTGTATTTACATAATAATTACACACAGCACACACTCACATATTATGCCTAAAATCACTTTTATTTTGTATGCGATTAACCGTGATTAATCTTTGCCCAGCACTATTTTATATTTTTTTTACATTTACAAATTTATACCTTTATGTGTGAATTTATTAGGGCTGTCAAAAGATGAATTGCGATTAATCGCATACAAAATAAAAGGTTTTTTGCATGTGTGTATAATTGTTATGTATATATAAATTTACACACACATTTTTTTATTTAATTAAATATATCAATATATACAGTACTGTGCAAAAGTCTTAGGCCACCATGCCACAATTAGATTTGTTGTTTTTGCAATGTTATAGTGATCATATATAATTGTTTCTCAGTCTCTTTAGAATACATCCAGAAAATACAGGAATTGTGTATATAATATTGAAATCTGTATAAAAATGTAAACGGATGTGTCAAGTTTTTAGGGTAAAAAAAGATTTTATTCCTGCTGCAGGATCAGTATCAATATCAATATATGTTTATGTTCCCTAAAATAAATACATACATGCCTGTGTATTTGTTTTTATATATACAAAATAAATAAACCCAATGCACACACATATTTGCAAAAAACAAACTTTTATTTTGCATGTAATTAATCATGATTAATCTTTTAACAGCCCTAGTATTTATATAAACATAATAATTACACTTACAGTAGCCCTGCAAGCACAGACTTTTATTTTGTGTGTGATTAATCACGATTAATCGATTGCCAGCACTAATTTATATATAATATAAATTGAATTGAATACATTGAATACATATACGTAGGCTATATATTAATTGTTTTGTCTGTCTTCTACTATTCTCATAAGTTGGTTGGCTGAATCACCTTTGCCAGCAGTTGCATATTTTTTGCGCAAGTCTTTATAAGACATCTTGACATCATAATTTGTGTCCATTCCTCTGGCCAGTAGCTCAAGATGCCTGAGAGGCTGAACTGCAATTGTTATGCGATTTCACAGATGTTCAGTGATATTGCTGTCTGGGCATTCTCTTCAGGATATTAGTCTTCTTGACTCTATCATTTCCATTTCTCATGGGTCATTATCCTGTTGCAAGACAGATAAAAACTAAACATACTTCCTCAGGGAATTTTTTTTGGTACTACTTGTACTTTTCTTCATACAGTGTTTTCCTTCTGTCCCTTTCCCTTCCGTGAATAAGATGCAGTCAGCACAAAGCATTTGTTTCTAAAGTCACGTGCTGTATTATTGTCGATCTCATCATGTGACAATGACAGCATTAAGGTTCAGTTTGGGTGTGATCTCATCTTAGTATAGAATTGTCACAAGGTTTTGGATAAACATAAGCTGAGAGATGTGATATACTGTAAGTTTTGTTCACGAGGCTTTCTGACACAAGCCAGTTATTATCCGATGGTTTATTGTTTCAGTTTCTTTGTGGCTTCGCTGACTCTGAAACTTGTTAGACTGCCATTACAGCCTGTTCACATTCATTTCTACTACAGAATATGTACATACATTAACATTATTATTTTAAACAATGTCAAACTGTTTTTATGCACCATTGACTTCCATAGTATTTTCCTTTCTATGGAAGTCAATGGTGCTTCTGTTTCTTGCTTGATTACAAATGTTTTCCTTACAAGTCTAATGTCAATATTGAATAGATATATGTTTCTCTCTCTTGGTGATACTTTATAAACTGGTATGCTTTATAGTTATACTGTATAGGTGTTTGTTATTTGTTTCTATGAACAATACTAATAAGAGGCTTTTACTGGGTCAGACGTCAGTGGTTGGGTTGTGATTTATTCACCAGAGAGTATAAAGCAGATTGTAGGGGATGTATCAGGACAAAACAGGAAGTCATGTGAAAAAGCCCTTTGTGTTGTAATACAAAATGTGAATATGTGAAAAATACAGACTGTTTAACTTCCATAACTCAACGCTTATATTGCTTATGTTGTCTATAAGGAAAATACAGAAAACAAACATCTCAATGTCAAATATTTACCCGAATTTACCCTACATTACTCTGTTGAATAGATGAAAAACGACAAAACACTTCCAACATTCGTTTTACTGTGATATTTTGCTTTACAGTATATGATTGATGTCATGATTTCCATTCCCCGTTGAATATCCTATATATATTTTTTGGGGGGGGACTCGAAATTTTCTATTTGTTTCACCAAGCCTAACAGACAATGTAATGATATGGCTCCATCTACTGGTTGTCACGACCCACACACTATGAAAGGCACAAACTGCACATTTCAGAAGAGTATATGGACATATATCTGCATCTGTGGTTCAGATATCAATATTTTAAATATCTGATGATTTTTAAATCTAATACATTTTGTACATATTTGTTTCTTTCACTTCCACCTGTAGATATTTCAAACACAGTGTTACTCAAAGAAAAGGATTTTATAATAACAGATAATGTTGTTTATGTTGTTCACTTTAATAAATATTTGTTTATAGTCAACATAAAACAATCAGGTAACACTATTGCAATATATTTTCAGAATTAGTTTTTACAGATAAACCCATCTAATCAATTGAACTGGATAAATCCCATACGGCAAGAAATACATTCATTTGGCCAAAAATACATTTTGTAGAAAGTAATGCTCAATTAAATATATTTTGTAATTTGGAAATATATTTTGTTTTAACATTTATCACAATTTAATTCAAAATGTATTTCAAGGCCAAGCAAAAACATTTCTAATTTTACAACCCATATGACAAAAAGTGTATTCTTTGCCAAAAAATATTTTTTTGTTAATTCTATAAAGTATATTATGAAAATATATTTAATTTTAACCTTTTCAAACCTGTTATGTTTCCAGGTTCGTAAGATACAATTTTTTTTCCTCAAGTGCGATGTGAATATATTTCCTTGGATTGAAATATATGGAGGGATAAATATATTTTTAATGCTTTTAAAATATATTTTAAAAATAATAAAAAAATATATCTGTGAAAAATATTTATATTTGTATATTTTGAATTATATTTTAACATTTTGCCGTATGGGATAAACCCTGTCTGCAAAACTGTTTTAATATGAAAAGTCTGTTTTTAAACCATTAAATGCTATTTTTAACAATATTTACTATCCCAGACAGCAGACGACTCTGGCCCGGATCCGCGCTGACCCTTATGAAAATGAATCATGGTTAAAACCAAAAAACCATGGTAACCACAAAATAACCATAGTTTTGACAACCATAGTTTTCAAAAAACACAGTTAAACCATGATTTAAACAATGGTTTTGGTAAAACGGTTTTAGTAATCATACAGCAAAAAAAAAACATGGTTAGGATACTAGTCAAGTCAATTTTATTTACATAGCCTTTTTTTACAATCGTTCAATTGTTTCAAAGCAGCTTTACACGAATGAAAGCAGAATAAAATACAGAAAAATACATTTTTACCACAAAAAACATGGTTATTTTCGTAAGTGGAAGTCAGCCGCTCCGGTGCGGATCCGAAGGAGTCGTCTAATCAGAAGTACATTAATTTATCACTAATGTTCATCATTACAAATGACTCATATATTGTCATACAGCTCATAATACATCAATATCAAAAAGACATCAAAACATACCTTACTAAAATACTAACCTCACTCTATGCTAACCACTTTACGTCCATTTATTGGTTTTCCTTTTTACTGACAATATTAAAACATTCATTCAACATCCCACAATTAAAATTGTAACTGTGAACAGTAAAAGATGGCTCACGTGTTTAAAGGGTCATATTACATTCAGTCAAAAGTAAAACATAGTGAGATCATGTGACAACTCTAGTAGGCTACTTGTTGAAACGTTTACCAATGTATAATGCTGATGTCTCATTTAAAGCCTAAATGATAAGCATTAATAAGCACAATGCACAAAGCTACATTTGTGTTCTTGTCATAGTTATTGTCTCAATCAAAGTTTCAATGTTGTCCACTTGGAGGCAGTACAATCTGTCGGTAGAGTAAATCTAAAGGGCATATTCTTCTGTAAAACTTTAATACATTCAGAAATCCAAACTTTAGAAAGTCTGTATTGGAATTTGGGCAGCTTAAAATTAAACACCAACCCCAAGGCTGTGTCTGAAATTGAAACGGTCAGGGGATCTCTGGATAATCCGTAATTCGTTTGTAATTAAAAAACGAAAATACCGCTTTTCTGTTTTTTGTTTCAAAACGAAAAACCAAATAACCGTTTTTGGTGTCAGAATAAAAAAACGAAAAACCAATTAAAAACGTCCCGTTTTTCGTTTTTTGGCGATCATTTTATCGTTATTCCTTTTTGAACAAAAAATGAAGTGTGTCTTTGAACTTCAGTCAATTCGTTTTTCGTTTATTGCAAGTGGTGCCCGCTGCATAGCTAAATGGGCGGAGCTGGAGCTCTAGCGAGGCGGGGCACCCTCGCTGGATCTAGTGGGCGTGGCAGCATCAAGTTCGCAGGCGCAGATAGAGTTTGTTTAAACTTCCTGTACAGCCTGTATCAAGTACTCCGGAGTATTGCACGGGAAGAAAACGGTAATTTAAAGATAAACTGAGCTTTAATATGTATATTAAATCTTAATCTTACAATTATCGCTGTCTCGACGTGATTTTCGGGAGTATGTTGAGTTTCGCGTTAAACACTAGATAGCTGTGCTAACATTCTCCCGTCCACCACAAGTGGTACGTAGTGTTTTTATTGTAGTTTTATTTTTTGTGTTCAAATATTTGTTGAACCTGCACAGGTGCACCAGACAATACTTATGCGAGGACAGGATCTTCTGCTGTCTATATCACGGTGCCTACTGTAAATAAACATTTACACGAGCTCTGAAATCATGCAGTTCAACAAAAAGGTATGTGTGTGTGAATTAAATATTTTAATTATACTGTGTGTGATAAACATCATGTTTGTTGAACCTTTCTGTTTGTGCATGTCATAGTAATTTCTTTCTTGCATTTAAAACTAAAAACATACTGTTCATTTAATATTTTCTTGTGTTGTGAAACCTTTGGGATGTCTGAATTTAAACTACTTTATTTCAGTTGTTATAATAGTTTTTCTACGTAGCATTACTTATGACAAGTTAAAAACATGTATATAAATACTCTTTATGTTGTGCTCTTGAGCAAGGTGATTCATCACGAAAGCTGTTTATATGCAATGCACTGTACAAAAAATGTAAACAAGACAATAATGCTAAATTATTCTTTCTATGTTTTAGATTTTATCATCATCAAGCGTGTTCTCAAGTCCAGACGATCCCACACTTTCACTGCTGTTACCGTACATCAACATTTTAAAATGTGTAAAAATCCAGCCTCTGGACAACCTTCCATTGGCTGCAGCACCACCTTCATCCCCAGCATCAGCATCCCCACCTTTACTTCCCCTCGACATTGGAACATGTCTGTACTGATTTTGAGGTACAGCTTTTTAACTTCTGGCTGCTTGTAAACTTGTTTAAATATCTTTAGTGGAGTATTAAGACAGAACAAAGTACACAGTTGTCACAAATAACCCACTGAGGGTCAGTTAAGTAAACCAAGTACACATTTTTAACAAAACTGTAAACAAACAGAAAGACTTAACTTAAAAAAAAAACAATCCCTAGATATGACAGCTATATACTGTATTAATTGTATATAGTCTAATTGTATTGTCTATAATTAACAGGGTGCCCCTCAACAGCTAGGAGGAATTGATTGTGGGGTATTTATGTTGATGGTAAGTGGTCTTTTATTTGCTGTACACCTGTCTCTGTGTACTAAACACAGCATTTGTTAATATTGTTTTGTTTTTTGTATGCATTCTATGTTATGACTGTGAAAAAAACATAAAAAAAACTATTAAGATTTTTGATTGCTATCTTTTGCCAGTCTGACACACCAATAATCATGAAGTGGTGGTGCTCAGTTAATTTAGACATTTCCTCTGACAAAGTATGATATTAATAACTATACTTATGATAAAACCTCCATTCTGTGCATTTCCAGTATGCAGACAATATATATATAAATAAAGCAATGCATGCCTAAAAACATTCTAATGTTTGTCTCTTCGTACAGTCAAGTCCCACAACTACTCACCCAGGAAGTAACATGCAGATAACATGAAATTCACTCCACCTGAGTCAGATGTCATGGAGATCATCCAGACACCAGAAGTAGATGTATGTAGAGGGAATGTTTATGTACTGATTGACTTGTTTAACTTGTTAATGTGTGTATCAACCTTTCCTCTTTCATGAATTTGTTTATGAGCAGTACATCATTTTTAATTATATTATTATTGGAATTCTTATATAGCACACAGGACTCAGCGGTGATGGAAACGTTCAGCTGACCTGTGAGTGGCTAAAGGAGACCACTTGCTGGGAAGATGAGCTGCAAAAGATCTAAAGGATGATGCCCTGTTGGCTATAACAATGTTGGACTTGTTTATAAACACCATGTTTTATGAGGGTGAAAGGAATGAAGAAGAAATGTCGATTCCCTTCCGTTTTATATTTTAGAGAAGAGCAGGTTATATATGAGACAAAAGAGTTATTTGTGGGTTTTGTTTACACAAAAAACCCTGTCTTGTGAATCTACTAGTGGGGATGGACTAATGTAAATATTGATATTTTTTTAATTGGTTTTGTAAAATACCATTAAATGTTTGTGTGAACTGTGAAGTGATGTGTTCTTGAAATAAATTTATAATATTTATTATTGTATCTTATTATACCATTAAAGTCTTGTGTTCTTGAAATATTCATGATATTATTTTATATCTTCTTATTATAACATTTTATATAGATTTCTTTTACGTTAGATGCATATTTTGCTAAATTTGTGTTAATAGAAACCAATAAATACACTTGTAGGACAGTGGAGTACAACACTTGTACACCTGAGTATGTGACTATTAAATTACATTTATCTTCTACAAAAATGTAGTAGAAGTGAATGCTTCACTAATGTCAAAGCACATTGTATATCCTCTACTGTGGTAAGTCACACGGTTGGTTTTAGACTACTTGTCTGCTTATTCATTAAAAATAGCATAATGCATAGCCTATCACATAAAGGTTGAATCTTTTCAACGTTACAGTCAATATTCCATTTAAATTTGCAATATCATTTTTACACCATATGCTTTCACATTTACATACAATAAGGGCAGGTAACCTAGTCTTATTTATTATTATTATTATTATTATATGTATTTATTTATTTATTTATTGAATTAATCAGATGATTTCGTAATACAACAAGGTCGTATTAAACATTATTAAATGCATTAATGGCCTTGTTGTCACTTTCAGATGTTTGCATCATGGTTTATGGTAAGCCACAGGAACTAGTGTAAATGTATAAAAGTATAATATGACCTTAACATTATAACATTTAAAGTAGGTTTTAGTCTTCACTCACCCACTATGCTTGTAAATCATTTAAGGGCATATATGCAAGTGAAAGTGTTGCAATGCAGATCCCTGCTTCACTGTACTGTTGTACATTTGTATTTAAAGACATAATTTGACATCATCCAATTCCACAAAGTAGTTCACAATTCAATTCAAAACTGTGGCTTGCCATAAGCCATGATGTGGGTGTCTGGGGGTGATAGCAAGGCCCTTTTATGGAGGAAGGAGTAGTGTGCTGCTTTGCCAGTGAAAGCTTACTATCTGTGCAACCCTCTTTATTTGTGTCCACCGCAACGTGTGGGTTGTGAACTAATCTAAATGATCGATAACACTTTACAACAAGGTTGTATTTGTTTAGATTAGTTAATGCATTAGCTAACATGAACTATCAAATAACAATACTTCTACAGCATTTATGAATCTTAGTTCATGTTAATTTCAGCATTTACTAATACATTTATAAAATCAAGCTTTGTAACTGTTAACGTTAATGCATGAACTAAATAACTGTATTGACATTAACTAACATTAACAAGAATTAATACTTGCTGATATTTTTCATGTTAATGCATTTACTAATGTTTAATACAACCTTGTTGTATTACGAAATCATCTGATTAATTCAATAAATAAATACATATAATAATAATAATAAATAAGACTAGGTTACCTAATCTGCCCTTATTGTATGTAAATGTGAAAGCATATGCTGTAATGACTGTAACTTTGGATAGATTCAACCTTTATGTGGTAGGCTATGCATTATGCTATTTTCAATGAATAAGCAGGCAAGTAGTATAATACCAACCACGTGACTTCCCATAGTAGAGGATATATAATGTGCTTTGAGATTAGTGAGGCATTCGCTTCAACTACATTTTTGTAGAAGATAAATGTAATTGAATAGTGACATCCTCAGGTGTCCTACAAGTGTTGTACTCCACTGTCCCACAAGTGGATTTATTGGTTTCTATTAACCCAAATTTAGCAAAATGTGCATCTAACATAAAAGAAATCTAGATAAAATGTTATAATAAGAAGATATAAAATAATATCATGAATATTTCAAGAACACGATACTCTAATGGTATAATAAGATACAATAAAAAATATTATAAATTTATTTCAAGAACACATCACTTTACAGTTCACACAAACATTTAATGGTGTAAACAAAACCCACGAATAACTCTTTTGTCTCATATATCTCCTGCTCTTCTCTAAAATATAAAAGGGAAGGGAGTCAACATTTCTTCTTCCATCCTTTCACCCTCATAAAACATGGTGTTTATAAACAAGTCCAACATTGTTATAGCCAACAGGGCATCATCCTTTAGATCTTTTGCAGCTCATCTTCCCAGCAAGTGGTCTCCTTTAGCCACTCACAGGTCAGCTGAATGTTTCTCATCACCGCTGAGTCCTGTGTGCTATATAAGAATTCCAATAATAATATAATTAAAAATGATGTACTGCTCATAAACAAATTCATGAAACAGGAAAGGTTAATACACACATTAACAAGTTAAACAAGTCAATCAGTACATAAACATTCCCTCTATATACATCTACTTCTGGTGTCTGGATGATCTCCATGACATCTGACTCAGGTGGAGTGAATTTCATGTTATCTGCATTACTTTCTGGGTGAGTAGTTGTGGGACTTGACTGTAAGAAGAGACAAACATTAGAATGTTTTTAGGCATGCATTGCTTTATTTATATATATTCTCTGCAAACTGGAAATGCACAGAATGGAGGTTTTATCATAAGCATAGTTATCAATATCATACTTTGTCAGAGGAAATGTCTAAATTAACTGAGCACCACCACTTCATGATTATTGGTGTGTCAGACTGGCAAAAGATAGCAATCAAAAATCTTAATAGTTTTTTTATGTTTTTTTCACAGTCATAACATAGAGTACATACAAAAAACAAAACAATATTAACAAATGCTGTGTTTAGTACACAGAGACAGGTGTACACTACAGCAAATAAAATACCACTTACCATCAACATAAATACCCCACAATCAATTCCTCCTAGCTGTTGAGGGGCACCCTGTTAATTATAGACAATACAATTAGACTATATACAATTAATACAGTGTATAGCTGTCACATCTAGTGATTGGTGTTAAGTCTTTATGTTTGTTTATAGTTCTGTTAAAGTGCACTTGGTTTACTTAACTGACCCTCAGTGGGTTATTTGTGACAACTGTGTACTTTGTTCTTTCTTAATACTCCACTAAAGATATCTAAACAAGTTTACAAGCAGCAAGAAGTTAAAAAGCTGTACCTCAAAATCAGTACAGACATGTTCCAATGTCGAGGGGAAGTAAAGGTGGGGATGCTGATGCTGGGGATGAAGGTGGTGCTGCAGCCAATGGTAGGTTGTCCAGAGGCTGGATTTTTACACATTTTAAAATGTTGATGTACGGTAACAGCAGTGAAAGTGTGGGATCGTCTGGACTTGAGAACACGCTTGATGATAAAATCTAAAACATAGAAAGAATAAATTAGCCTCATTGTCTTGTTTACATGTTTTGTACAGTGCATTGCATATAAACAGCTTTTGTGATGAATCACCTTGGTCAAGAGCACAACATAAAGAGTATTTATATACATGTTTTTAACTTGTCATAAGTAATGTAACGCAGAAAAACTATAAAAACAACAACTGAAGTAAAGTAGTTTAAATTCAGACATCCCAAAGGTTTCACAACACGAGAAAATATTAAATGAACAATATGTTTTCAGTTTTAAATGCAAGGAAGAAATTACTATGACATGCACAAACAGAAAGGTTCAACAAACATGATGTTTATCACACACAGTATAATTAAAATATTTAATTCACACACACATACCTTTTTGTTGAACTGCATGATTTCAGAGCTCGTGTAAATGCTTATTTACAGTAGGCACTAGGCACAGTGATATAGACAGCATAAAATCCTGTCCTCGCAAAAGTATTGTCTGGTGCACCTGTGCAGGTTCAACAAATATTTAAATACAAAAAATAAAAACTACAATAAAAACACTACGTACGTACCACTTGTGGTGGACGGGAGAATGTTAGCACATTAGCTATCGAGTGTTTAACGCGAAACTCAACATACTCCCGAAAGACAGCGATAATTGTAAGATTAAGATTTTATATACATATTAAAGTTCAGTTTATCTTTAAATTGCCGTTTTCTTACCGTGCAATACTCCGGAGTACTTGATACAGGCTGTACAGCAAGTTTAAACAAACTCTATCTGCGCCTGCGCAGTGCGCACTTGATGCTGCCACGCCCACTAGATCCAGCGAGGGTGCCCCGCCTCGCTAGAGCTCCAGCTCCGCCCATTTTGCGCTGCAGCGGGCACAACTTGCAAGAAACGATAAACGAATTGACTGAAGTTCAAAGACTCTCTTCATTCTTTGTTCAAAAAGGAATAACGATCAAACTGATCGCCAAAAACGAAAAACCGGCTGTTTTTAATTGGTTTTCCGGTTTCTGATTCTGACACAAATAACGGTTATTTGGTTTTTCGTTTTGAAACAAAAAACAGAAAAACTGTATTTTCGTTTTATAATTACAAACGAATTACGGATTATCCAGAGATCCCCTGACCTGTCTGAAATTGAAACCATATATTCAGAAGGTATATTGGATAAGGCTGTAAAAGGAGATTTCAGACACAGCCCCGAGTGAAGTATAAAAGTGATGTGATGGCTAATGGATGGTAACCCATACTGGTACCTTTTGATAGTTTGTTTTTCAACTTCAAATGAAATAAGCAGAAACGAGAAAACGGCCCCTTTGTTCGTTTTTTCGTTTTTTACCGAAAGACGAAAAACGAGATTTCGGGTTGATTTTTCGTTTTTTTGTTTTTTGGTACAAAACGAATAAACCACTCTAAAATTCGTTGTGACATGTGGGCGGTCGCTAGACGCACCTGTCCGCCAATTGGTCAACCAAAATGTGAATATGTGACATCATCCGTTGTTTCTCAAGTCTGCTCAACAAAACAAAAGTCCTCCGCTGCTGTGGCAATAGGCTACTGATCTTTAAACTTTACAGGTCGGGTCTTAATTTGTGCTTTCTTCTGTGTAACTTAACGGGTTTCGGACGAATATTTGTTTCATAAATATTAATCGGCACCTGCATGGTTTTATTTTATTATTTTATTTTGGATGTTTGGTGAAGCCGCGCTGCCCTTTATAAACAGCGCAGATAGGATGTAAAGTACATGGCCGGGTTTCCCAAAAGCATCGTAAGGCTAAGTAGATCGTAAAACCCTTACGAAAATTAACCATGGTTTTATTGTGGTAAAAGTGTATAACCATGTTTTTTTGGTGAATGGATTACTATCAGCAAAACTATTGTTTTACTACACTAACCATGGTTTAAATATGTTTTTTAAAAACCATAGTTGTCAAAACCATGGTTATTTTGTGGTTACCATGGTTTTGCTACAGTAACCATGGTTTTTTTGGTTTTAACCGTAGTAAAACCATGGAGTATTTTCGTAAGGGAACGATCGTACGAATCATCTTAGAATTTCCCAAAAGCTTCGTAACAAGTAACACTTGAAAATCATCGTAGATCTACGAGTGGTCTGGAGTAATCGTTAATTCTTAAGTGCATCGTAAGACAAGAGTTACAAGGACACCTGCAGGTCAACTAGCAAATTGCACTCCCGCAATGACGATAATATAATGTTTTAAATGTAGGCTATATTTATTTATTGAGTTCTTATTTGTTTATTTTATATTAAATATATAATATATTAAAAATTCAAATGAGAAATCAAATTTAAACGACTAAACATAAATTAATAAAGAAGTAAAACGTATTTGGTACAAGTTGGTAAGTTTTTTTTTTGTATTTTGGTAAACGTTGGTACTAGCAAATTGATAAATGGTTCCTACCAATTGCTGCTTCATCTAAAAATGTTTTGAAGGGAAATGGCACCTTCTTAAAGAAACCAAATTAATATTTACAGTACAATGCAATAATCCATAATAATAAATAAACATATATAATAAAAACAAATAATAATAAACTATAATATAAAATGCAGAAGGCATTTCGCGGTGGGACGAGTCCTAACTAAATACGGAAAATAATATTTCATTATGCACAAATTATTAAAACATTTCATAAAACAAGTCATTGATCAATTATGATTAATAATATTAAAATATTAGTGCACATCGGCTTAAGATCATTAGCCTAAACAAGCTTCTGCTACAAATTTGAGTCATTCTATTGGTGACATTTTAGCACTTGACAAACGGATAGCAACTCGTAAGTAGCACTTAAAACCCAGCTGCGAGCGATCGTTATACGTGCATCTTTGGGAAACGCACGTAAATGAACAAGGAATGTTTGTTAAGTAGCTCGTAGAAAGCGCTCTTAAGTGAAATGTTCCACCCAGTTGAAATACGTACCTTTCTTCAGTTTTGGACAAGAGATAAAGTTTGATTTATACGACAGATATGAGAAGTTATAAAAAAAACAATGTCATGTGGTAATTTTGTTGAGGATTGTTTTCTGTGTGTGCGCTTTTGTTTTTTAAGAAGGAACCACAAATCGCGTTCTTGTGAAGGGGAAATTATCTTATTTTTAATGTGTTTATTACAACTAAAATAATATTTTTTGTTATATTTGTATCTTAATATTATATTACATTTTACAACCAGACTTTCTTAAACTTTTTAAAATCATGATTGTAAAAGCAAGTAGTTTGGTGGATGCTTCAACACAGTGCAACAGATAGCTTTGGCACATTTTTGCCGGATTTATTTGTTTTATGAAGAATTGATGTTGAATCAAATCAATATTGGATTGATTCAATCTCTTACAGTACACGTGATTTAATAAACACACGATGATATTTGCTGTGTGGTGAATAACAAGGCCTAACAGAAAATAATAACTAATCAATATCTAAAAATTAGAGAAACTCAAAATAAGAGGACAGAATATGACAAGCAAGTTCTGCATAATGCAGAAATGCTGATTGAGCTTCATGTTTCTTTATTGAGATCACACGCATTGGCTTGGCTTATAATGATCGAGCTAAGCTCATTGCTGGTACGAGATGATAATTATTAAGACATTATTAGGTAATTAAATAGATTTGTAATAATTGTTCGTTTATATTTAATTCATATTGACTGTTAGGCCTATTTATAAAAATATATATTTACGTAATAATTTTAGATATATTTATTTTTATGTCTCTAATTTTAGTGTTAGCACCAACAACAAAAAAAACATGAATGAAAGATATACATTTGCAAATTACGTGGTACATTAACAAGCGGAATTCACGCGGTACAATATTTGCCATGGCTATACTCATGAGTACTTTTTAAATGGCTTCTTTTTAGTCAAAGATTTGTATTTAGTACAGTCACATGATGTTTGGGAAGTATGACAGTACTTTTCCGTAATTAGATTTTTTAGTATTCCCACTCATGCAAATATGACTATTGCACAAGTAGCCTATCTTTTTATATTTCTCCATAAACCTTCGAATACTAACAAAAAAGTCTGCTATGATTTTCATAGTTTTGCAATACCAATACATAAAATTACATCCTAACCCAACCCCCAAATCTAACCCCAACCCAAGCAATAATTTAAAAATAGAAAATAAACAGGAAAAACAATATTTAAAATAACATTAAAAATAAAGTCGTGCGAGCCGGGACACGAAAAACTATTTATAGAAATAAATGTGGTGACACGAAAAAAGCAGAAAAGCGTGTCCATGAATACGAATAAATATAAAATATTTCGTAATTATACCACAGAATGCCTTGAGGGAGGGTTGCAACACCAACTGATAAGGAATATAATGAATATATTGACATTACTTATAAAATGTATTCATATATTTACAATAAATCTCTATAATCTTTTGTGGAAATTATGTTTTGAATGTTTTAGGTAGCCTAATTGGCTTCGTTTATTTACTATTTATTTATATATTTATTAAGGCATTCTAACATCTCTGAGTATATTCATGGCAAGAACCGGTTAATCTATACACAAGTTACAAGGTGATCTACACACAGTCGAGAACAATTTTGCAATAATGTTTCCTATTTAGGCCTGTGTTTTATTACTCTGAGTTTGGGAAATAGAATTTGTGGAATATGAAAAATATTAAAATATATTTCAATAATAAATATATAATATATAAGTTTACTATATTTAACATTTTTTTGTTATTATTCGAAGGTTTATGGAGAAATATAAAAATGTTGGCCTACTCTCTATTATATCTGCAAGAGTCATATTTGCAGGGGTGGAAATACTGAAAAATCTACTTACGTAAAAGCATTGTTACTTCTCAAACATGCGTGACTGTCCTCAATACAAACATGTGACTAAAAACAAGCAATTTTAGTCATGTACTCATACAGCCAGTAGCAGATATTGCACTGTGAATATTATTCTGCCTTGCTAAAAAGTAGAGATCTGCCCGAAACCGAATACATTATAGGTTATTTTATAGGCTATAATATAAAATAGATAAAGAATATTAAAATGTACAATTTTATGAGCAAAAATTTAAACGAAATTCTATTTCTATTTCTATTTCGACGAAATTGTTTTCATGAGGATGTCTTTAGAAATATGTATGCCTCCTTCGTGATAAATCTTGTACGTTTGGATGAAGATTTCGCGGTGGATATGGGAGTTTATAATTAGAAATGATCATTCACATTGCTTAAAAAAAAAAGAAAGCCACTTCACTGATTCAGTGTAAACGCAAAGCGCGTGACCATACGGTGTTGATCTGATGCGCTCTGTCTTACCAACAAAAATCCTGCAATGTTCGACGGTATGAGCTTGATAATTTTAGCCAAGCCAATGCGGGTGATCTCCGACAATAAAGAAACGTGAAGCTCAATCAGGAGCAATTCCGCATTTTAAGTTTCTCTGTTTTTAGAAATTGGTTAGTTATTATTTACTATTAGGTCCAAATTATTTCCTTTGTGTGTTTATTAAATGTGTGTACTGTATAAGAGACGGTAAGATTCTGTACACATCAATTATTTATCACATCAAATATAATACACAATTCCGGACAATCCTGTATTTTATGTTATATGTGGCAACGCTAGCTGTTGCTGCAGCATCCATAAAACTTTTCACTTTTACCTCCATGATTTTAAGAAGTTTAAGAAAAGTTAAGACTGTATTACATTTGGCTGAACATTTATCTACCTCCTCTAGTCGGCGCTGTATATAATGGGAAGCGCGCTTTACCAAACATCTAAAATAAAATAACATAATAACATTAAACAGTCCAGGTGCAGATTAATATTTCTGAAATAAATATTTATT